>NW_027223331.1:7500-319243 GCF_030449975.1 Polyergus mexicanus | reverse complement strand
AAGCAGTGGTATCAACGCAGAGTACTGACGTCCCGGATCCCGGTTGCATGCCGCTCGCATAAATTCCGACTACGCAGCATATGAAAGAAAAAAGATTTCCGCCCGCGGCACGCATAGTGGATGATGGTAGGATCCTGTTGGTAGAGACAGAAGTACAATATATATAGTCGAGAAAGGATATTACGAGAGATGGGTGAATCCAGGGTGAATCAGTCTTAGGGGTTACAACGGTGGAAACGAATGTTATCTCATTCATCGTTAACTTCAAATTTGTTCAAGCCAGGCCAAGATAAACTCTCTGAATGATGACATTTAGAATTCGTGATTAATAGTAAGTAACAATTTCTTCAAACGGAAAAAAGAGAATTTAGAATTTTTCTTTTTAGACTTGAGAAGACATATATTTTATACGTACAAATTTATGTGTGTGTATATATATATATTATATCTCTTCGCCTAATTGTAACATTTTAGATCTATAAATACATTTATACATTTCCATATTTCATTATCTTGTATTAACATTAATGGTATAAAAAATTCTCTATATATTATTGTTTCTCTTTCTGAAATGATATATTTAAAAATTTGTATATATTCAATTCGCGATCATGAATTCTTCTTCTGTTTGCTGCATCCTCTTTCGCTAGATCAAATTTAAGTTCTGAGCAACACTTATCCTGGGGAGCGGAGGCGCAACGTGAGACGAATCCTCATATACAGAAATAACACAGTAGAGAGGAATACTCATGTCAGAGCTGAGTCAATTCTACGTGGCACAGAAAAGAAGATTTTCTTATTCTCCTAATATCCTCGCATGTCAGATGCAATGTCGGATCTTTTTAATCTTAAATATCGAGAACACTATCGCTATTTTTCTCTTTCGCGGGATAACGATGATCTGGCATTCGAACACGTTTGTGAAGCTACTTTGATCATGTCGATTTAATTTTCATGAACATTCGGACGCTTTGAAGGCTCGTAATCGACCTGAATCCACGGATGGACTTGCTCTACGCGTCTAAGAGCGTGTATGAAAGAACCGACATACATTTCGCCTCGTTCTATGTATATGTTTCAGTCATAGTACAATAGAAAAATCGATAAATGGATAGAATACTGAATAAAAACTGAAAAGAAAACTTTGAGATTAAATCTATAAAGATTTGAGAAATTAAATACAAATTTAAAACAAACAACAAGACTAACTAGATCATTATATAAAAATCAATAAAACTTAGATATAAGCGCGTATACGCGTTGAATGCAAATGGATCGACTAAATATGTAATTAGCTGAATCGTACGATTGTACGGAATTAGACGCGGCAAAAAGTTAAAAATAAAGTGGCCGACGAATAGCGCGTGAACAGAGCAAAATACGAAATAAAACGTTTCCGAGCGAATGGAATGTGTAGCGCGACAATTTTCAACGATTATTCGAAATTGCATCTAGACGAGTGATACAAATATTCCATGAAAATGACGCGTCGTGTTTTTCCTCTCGTTTTTGTCGGCCGCCGCCGCCGCCAACGAAGTTTGCGCGACACAAAATTTTTTCCCCGCTTCTCCTGCGGGAGTTCAGTTCCGTCCACCTACCCGTCCAATATCATTCAATTGCGGAAAATGCCGAACACGTGGCTGACCGCGTACATAGTCGATACAAATGCGAGCCAAATTACGAAAATTCGAAAAGCAATACAACACTTCGGACACTGTGATACGCGCTATTATTTCAGGCGTAAAGAGAGCGGATCGGTCGGGATCGGGATATAGCGTCCATCACTTTCGATGGACAAAGATGGAACGTGTTTAATGATAGCGACCGATCGGTCGAGCGATAATCTAATCGTTACCGTGTCGACTATTACATAAAATAAAATGACAGTTTCCATGATTAATTGCACGCTATGCAGTGCTACATTCACTTTATGTCACGTAACTGAATCGAAACGCACTTTATATCGAAATATTACGAAGATTAATGAAAAATTACGTGTCTACATCTCTATATAGATACATATATATATATATATATATATATGCGTATTCCCGTTTACATATCTATAATTACGTATTCAGAGGACGGTATACATTAAGCGTGCGTTTATAATATGTATTTTTTAATTTTTACCTAATCGAACGATCAAACTCTTTCATCTGTGATAAATAAAAAAAAAAAAAAAACGTTATATTATATAGATGTCGTTAAAAGAGTACTCGTAGAGAAAGCTCGCAATCCGTTATCACGTATATCTCGGTAAATCATACGGATCATTCGAGTAAATCCATTCGACCACTCGTCCCTCGTGAGAAAAACGTTAAGATATTTTTCTGGCGAATGTAAACGTCGATAACAGAACAACCGAAGATTGCACTCTTTGCCGTTTATCCGACGATATTATTCGTCTATTACGGGAAATACATTCGTTTTTAAGAAGACTGATTTTTCCTTCGTCACGAAATCCGGCCTACGCTCTGCTATGTAAATCTGCTATCGGTATTAAATCTAAAATGATAAGTTTTATAAAAGAAGGCATTATCTTCGATAGAGATTTTATTCAGTAAAATAACATTTTCTTATTTTATGTTCTCATATACCGTTACATGAGAACACATATATAAAATCTTTGTCTATACAATTTTTTCATTTAATATTTTTATCAAAAAATATAATAGCAGTGAGTATCGATAGATCGAGTATCAAAACTAACGTTTCAATCGCTGTAACAAATAAAAATTATTATACTCTTTCCCCTTCTCCCTTTTATAATAATTAAAATTATTAAAATCTCCAAAACTACTCACGCGTCAGTGTCTCCATTAAAAAAAAAAAAAAAAAAAAAAAAACAACTCGCTCACGCATTTTTCCTCTCCTATTCGATTATAAGAAATTACGTATACCTACGTGGACTCTCACGGGAATTACAAACAACCGTCACGAGTGGCTCGCGAATTTGAGCTGTTTGATTATCCAGAACGAATGACGCGAATATGCGCGCCAGGCACGAAATGAGCGCTCCGGAGAAATAACGGGTGGCCGGGAGGCGCGTTATAGTCGCGCGTGGCGATCGGCTACGGCAATTTGCGACAACTAATCTAAATTCAAATTGCCTCGAACAAAACTAATCTGCTGGTCACACGGAGCGCCCGCACTCGCCGCTCCGCCACTCTTCTATGTGTATCACGTGAACTACGCCCGGCGCTCTCTCGCCCTTTCGTGCCCGTCATCCGAAACGTGTGCCCCATCGCACACTGATGGACCGCGAGTGACAATCGACCCGGCCCCAACTTGGTCAAAATCTGCCCGCGTAGATGCATACGAAACGCTGCTGATTCAGGAACCAGCAGATCCAATTGTTTCATACGCGCGTCCGCGCAATCGTATCGTGCGCGCGGCATATAAAGAGAAGAACAGATCGGATAATAAATTTAATTACGAAAGCATAAAAAGAGAATGATCGCATTCGCGCAGACTTATAATCTTTCCTTTATATTTTTGAAATTTGTTTATTTCGCCCCGGGCACTTCTTTCCCATCGTATCAAGTATTAATTTTTCATCCTTGTTTTTACCATATTTCAGACGTATCTAAATATGTTAAATGACGATAGAAATTTGTTAACTGTCTTATTCGAACAATGCGCTCGAAACAAATTTCACTTGAAATTCGAACGGAATAAATTAGAATTTCAAAATCATATTAACAAAAAAAAAAAAAAAAATGTATATAAATCGTATTAAATATATATAAAAGGAATTAAACTCTACCATGTATGCACGCCAACCCTTTATCCGCGATATATATGGTAAAGTAAAATTTTCAGCAATTATATCTTTCAGGGGAGAAGTATAAATTTTGCATCGTTCGCTGAGCAAGATTTTTCCAAGAAGATCGCGCTTAAATCACGACGTGAAAGCTCGTGCCGAGCTGGCTGGCGGAACACATTATAAACGTGCCGTTCCACGGATATTTCGCATATTTCAGGAATTCCACTCAGAAGGGTTCGCGTTTGACGCATGACTCATCGCCTTGCGTAAAGAACATCACTGTATTTTCAGCCATCGGCTACGTACATCCCTCGGTCGATTAAGCTCGATCAAATAAACTGTTTCTTAAATAGACCAGTCCAAGAAGAAAAATATAAAAATGCACCCGTCTATTAAAAAATTGCTACGAATAATTTCTTCTCGGGCAAAGAGTCACAATTGGATGAAACGTAATTAAAAACAATCGGATCTTTAGCACGATTAGATAAAAATACATTTTTAAATTGAATGTGTTTGATGATCGAGTAATATTGCTCAGTTCTCATTCCGTTTTGAATAAATCAAATGTATCGGTTTCGGTACAAAGAGAGATTGCTCGTCGATTCTTTTCAAATTCGAAGCTTTTTTGGGAAGCACGCGCTTTTTAGTTGAAAAACAACGATCGTGTCGCATTGATAACCGAGCTTTCGCGTGTTTCAATTTTCCGAGTACCATTGAAACACTCCTCCGAAAATCTCGACGGAGCGAGAATTTCTCGCTGAAAAAACATTTCGACGTCAAGGTATTACGGCTTTAATCGTGAACTAGAGGCTATCGTGTTTTAGGTTTTAGGTTCGGGGCCAAGGAAGGAAGGAAGGAACTTGTAAACCTGAAGAAGCAATATTGGCTCGAGATGGTGGGAGTTACCGAGCCACAATTCATTACGAAAATCGATTCGCCGGCAATAGTGGCTGATTGGAGGTGGTCACTGGTTTCATCTCCCTTCGTTTCTTACCCTTCTTAACGCTCTTTTTCTGTTCGCTCGTTTTCGTTTCAACAATCACTCGCGTATCGCACAGTCGTCCTGCAATTCGCAGCGAACTCGTGTCGCGATCTCGCTTTTTAAAATTATCTGGAAAAAGCCAGAATTATCTACAGTTTTTATCCTGTTTTGTTAATTTTTTTAATCTGTTGTCTTACAAGTTATGGAGACTTGAAAATTACATCTTCACAATTGTGACTGAAAATTCCTAGTAGAATTATACTTTTAGTAGGAAGAAAATTTGAAGAAAAAACTAGAAATAAACATCAATATGTTACATTACGTATATGATAATAAAACCAAGAGTGAAAAATAAAAACGAACTCTCGTAGCCTTGTTGAAAACTTTGGAAACTTTTGTAATTTGCGATGCCTGACGCGTTAGGGCCAAAACGCTGTAATAAAATTTCTTTGCTTTACTATGCTCGTAATGATAATACGATTCGCGAAACTTGTCGCGATTTAATTTTATGCGTAGCGTCGCGGAAACACCTATACTTATTTTACGACAAATAGATAGCGACGAATATTTTGCGCGTTTGACGGTTAAACTTTTACGACATTAGGAAATTTTTTACTCTCCATTTTCTTGCGCGTGTAATTCAATAAAAATTATATATTATATTTATCAGAGAGCTATTGTCAAAATTCTAGGCTTTTTTCTGTATTTATATAAAACAACATCTACTACAATATTTTCTTTACTTTGAATATAATAGTATAATTTTTTTTTATAATTTTTTTATAATAGTATCATTTTTTTTATTTTTTTCTTCATCTCACATTTTATCAACAATAAGATACATCAGCACTATGTCTTATGTTAAGGAGTTTCCTGATTTCATGTTTCCCAGCTTTTTTTATATCAACGATGAGAAAATAATATTCTTTGTCCAAGCTAATCGCATTGACTTAAAAAAAAATTTAGGATCCTAGAGTTCTTCTTGAGCTTCTTTTCGGGTTCTTTGCAATATAATTAATTTCTATTCTCACTTTATAATAGAGAAAAAAATTAATGCGATATAATAAATATAGTCTAATAAATGAGAGTACAATAATTTTTATATATAAATAAGTATGCAAGGAATTCAATAATAAATATCAGTGCGTATTGTCGCGAAGCAAAAAAGAAAAAAAAGCCGTCTTCAAATCCGTCGGAAAGTTTCGCGACGCTAAGTGATAGGACAACAACGCGCACGAATCGGGACAATAAAGGTTCACCCTGTCCGCGAGGGCTGCTATACACGGCGCCTCACACCACGTGGCATTGTCCAGAGGCCAGGTATTTGTGATATTAAACTGTTTAATCACCGAACTATAGAAAAAGCGCGAGTGCCCCACGTTGTCGCGCGCGCGCGCGTGTGTGTGTGTGTGTTTGTATGCGTGTATACCTGTGTGTGCACATCGGTTCCCGCATAGCTCGTAAATCTCGCCCATTCCGAGTTTTCCACCTCTTCTTTCCCCCCCACCCCCCCTCCCTTATTGCCGTATACCGTGGAGGAACGACGAACACGCTTATACACCGATACAACATGCTTGTCGTGGCGGGTGGATGACGAAACATTCAGTTGAATCGACGAGAAATAGAATGTATGGGATGAGAAGCGAAATCGGGAGAACAAGTTAGGGAGGTAGGCGCGAAATCCTTTTCCCCCTTTTTCTCCCTTTCCGCCCTTTCCGCCCTTTCTTCTCTCTCTCTCTCTCTCTCTCTCCCTTCCTCCCTCCCTCTCCCTCTCTGTCTCTCGTGTTTTTAACTGCTTCAATAAAAATATTATTGTACATGAATAGAAATCCTCTAACGATCTGTGTATGTTCCCTTAAAATAAAATTAACCGAATTTACATTGAATCGACATGTATTTTAATATATGTCACATAATAACAGGTAACTTTTATCAATCCTCGTTGCTTTTCTTTTCAAAATGCTTTAATTATATTATTATATTATTATAGAAATAATGAAAAATAAATAAAAAAGGCATATTATATTATAATGTTATAAGAATATATATGTATGATATAACCAAAGTGATTTTTCCATTTTCCAAGGGCAAACGGATTCGTGGAAAAAAAATTGCGTCGATGAGTATAAAGCTGATGGTCGTATTTTCATTATCGTTAATTGACCGCGGCTCATAAACGTGCAAATCGAACAGTCGAAAGAGAAAGAATTGGCGTTGAAAATTACGAAATAGAAGGAGAACGTAAATAAATGCGAATAGATTTTGGCACGGGATTTGCAGGTCCGGGAGAGAAGCAACATCGGACAGTATATTGCACCGCTTGTTGCACCGCAACGAAACGCAATAACGTATCGGTGCACAAATGTCAGTGCGGTTGTCTGTCGTGGCACATATACACCGCGGGCGAAGCTGTCGACGACCGAAAGAATAACAACCATAATAGGCTCCTGAATTGTGTGACGAACAATGAGCGAAATGAAAAACGACACGCTACACCTATACAAAGCTAGTCCTTCTCTCTTTCTTTCTCTGATTTTTTTTTTCATATGACTTATCCCCGCGTGTTCCAATTCGAATCAATTGTAATTTGGTTTTTCTCTCACTGAGTGTGAAGGAGAAATAAAACAAGAAACTCTCGAAACAACATATTGTAAGAAGCTTAATACATTAATGATAAGAAAATCCATCTAAAATAATCCTATGTAAAAGTGCACGTTTACTTACATGCATCAATAATAATTTACCAAACTCATAATCTCGATATTTATCATCCTGGCATACACGTATTTTGCTCGTTATTCAAAGTTTCGAAAAAGTTTAGTTGAGAGATGTTCAACCGCGATAAAATAACATATACAATACATTATCTACGAGAATCTTGCCGCGCAAAATAAACCACCGTAGCTGCTATATCATCTCATCGTACCGTCATATAAAGTTTAACTTTGCCTTCAAATATTTTTGATTATTATTTTAATTTGAGCATTATCACATTCCACGCGCAAATTATCTTGTATTACGCTCGAGTTACTTCCCAAATTATCTTCCACAACGTATATAAATTATATTGGACAATAAACGATACGCCCTGGCATACAAGCATTCAAGCTACGCCAAATTTTACATGTAATACCGGCATTTTAACGCAATTTGTCTACATTCTGAGATATAGCTATAGAATTTTAAATATCCATATTATATAAAAATTATTATACAGGTTTTTCGCAACTATAGCGAATAATAATATCATATTCGTTATCCTATTTTGGTAATAAATCAAACTTTATCAAGTTTGTTACAAAATATACCGACGTCAGAATTTCTAAATAATTTTTCGTAATAAATGTATGGATAATTTTCTTAAAACGCATTATGTATATTATACATATATATTGAATTATACTGTGTCATAAAATAGATTAGATTATCAGATGTGATGTAATTTTGGTTGCGGTATCTCCAAGTTCATTTAAAGCTCCATGGCTTTTGACACGTAGATATAATTTGACGTTTGCGTAGTATTTGAATTATTCATCGGAACGTTGTTCGAACTTGTACAGAGTAAATGGCCGAAAAGTTATTTCACGATATTACGCTATAGAATATAGAGTAAAATATACCCTGACCTGTATTAATTCTTCGTATTAGACGTTGCTTGACGTTGCTTTCGAAGATTCTATTTTGGTAGAGATCCGAGTCTCGTAACTATTATAGCGGACTGTCGCCTGCGCATCGTGGATTAAATATCTTCGCGTACCACTTTCTCAGAAACTCTTTGGACTCTGGAAAGATTTAAGAGCTTTTCCTCTTTCCCCCCTTTTTTTTTTACTAGAAGCTATAATCTCGACCGCTAAATAAGCACCACTCACGTAGCACGGCGTGAGATTATATAAAGAAACTAGTCCGCCGAAACTACCACGATCCGTCCACGATTTCTGGTATGGCGATATTCTAGTAGAACGTGACAGCTTTACGAGGATAATAAGCTAGTATTATGTCGCCACGCCGGACGAAAGTTTTTGCAAATTGAAGTAAATTCCATTCCTATCCCCGTATCTCCCCTCGTCGTCCACGATGGTGTACGATGCGTGAAGCCACATTTCTCGTAAGTAATGCTTTACTACGCTCGTTGGCCTGGAGTTTCCCCATCTAGTTCGCGATTCTCGAGACTTCGTAAAAACTCCAAGTGTTTATATTTCTAAAGAATCATCAGCCACATTTCCAAGTAGCGATCATCGGGCTTTCCATCGGCGATTATAATAAAATAATAGTAACACGTATAACGTATACGTTATGCAATAATGTAAACGATCGCAACGTTTTCTTACGTCGAATCATCTGAAAAATTATAATTAAAATAAATAATCAAATTAGTGTAATATGATCGGATATTTGACACACACAAACAATCTTTGAACAGAAAAGTTATATATCTCTCCTTTTCATCATAACGAAGAACAAGAAGGTGATAATTTTTCGTTGTCTATAAATTAAATTCTATAATAAAATTAAGATTCACACGAGTTGTTCGATTTCCTGTGATTGAAATATATACATGTATGGTATCTCCATTGATTTAGATAAAAATGTAATTTAGATTAAAATATATATTTATATACATACAATATTTATATACACGTCAAACGGCAAGATCCACGATACTTTACCTTACCAGATAGTTAGAGGCAACCTGACCAACCGACAACACCTTTTTCCTGTTCTACTGTCTTCCGCAGGGTAGAAATATCCCCTCGAAATGTTTTCCGCAAAGATAGTATGTGCCCTGCGGTTTTATTCCACCTTCCTCACATGAATATTCACGGCTAATTTGTAAGAAGCTCTCCAAACAACGTCGCTACATACCGTCTAACGGAGCGAGTACAGGCACTCGCACACGCGTGCGTACCAACACCACTCAACCGCCAGAATTTACCTTTAATTATCGTAAGAGCGAATAAAAGATCGTTTTCACGTGTAAACAGGGAGAATGTTCGTCGATAAATTCAATTTTATCGGTACACGTTGTAGAACCTTCATCTCGGAATTACGTTATTGTAAAATTGGAAGTCCGTTAGGAAGAGAGAGCAATAAGTTACGCGAAAAAGTATGTAATCCGTAATGAAGAAGAGCGTGCATTTTTTATTTACGCATGATCTGATAATAATATTTTATAACTATATCACAAAATATGAGTAGATTTCTATTAATTGTATCTTGTTAAAATTATGAAAAGCATGAATACAAACGTTTGACAATCGATCGGAAGAATCTTGCAGCGAGAATCACTCGCAGCGATGTAGGATATATGAATGAAGGATGAAATCTCTGAAATAGCGTCGATACACACATTTATGGAAACATCTCGGCGACACTTTTGTGCCCTGGCTCAACATGCTAGAATTCTCATAAAATGCAAATATTATTAGCATTCCCTGACATCCCCTTACGTTCTACGATCTTGCCAATATACATATCTACATACCATATACCGTATTTGATATTCAGACGATGAGATTTACGACAGTACAAAGATATATTGTCGAATAGTTTTCTACCGTGTTTGCACAATCGTTTCGATTTAGCCCAAAGAATCTTGTCTTTGTAATTGTTATAAATTTTAAGAACTAAAGAATAATTTTATCTAATTCTCTATAGAGCACTTTTCTCTATGTACGTGGACAAGATTAGTTTAAATATATAAACCGAAATTTATCTATAGCATGTTTAAAATTAAATAGAATTATTGATAAAGGAATATCTCTACAATAGCTCTGCATAGTTAGTGTGAATCCTCGAAGTTAGTGTTTGTCAAAACGAGCAATATTCGTATTTTTCTTGTGCAACAATATAGTTATTCGATTTTTAATTAATGAAAACATTCAAGTAGCGAAAATTTTTCACAGACTTGGTGCTGAGTTTTCTTAAAAACGCTCTTTCGAAGGCTCGAATGCGCGAAAACTTTCGAGAAAGGAGAAACAATAATGAGAAGAGCAAAATATCACAAGGATATGATATTCCCCATTCGGTCCTCACTCATCCCGTTGCAATCAAACTATTTTTACCGTGGTAATTATCGTTCCTCGACCGCATGCACGTACATTCGAGATTGTAGAAAAAGGATTGCACGAGATATAAAGGAGTTCGGCATTCTCCTCGGTTTACGAGCACGCTTGTTACGAGGGCGTAAAGATGCCTCGTGGGTTTTTATTAAATTCTATCCCGGTGAAGACGCCAGCAGGGTCCGAGTTATATAAACGACGTTACATCCCTTCCGGCGACATTTTAGAGGCACCTAGACGACTCCAACGGCCAAATAGTCGATCTATCGACTGCTGGATTTGCGTTCGACTCGCCTTTTCGCATAGTATACTCGATAGAAAGACAAATATTGCGTCTCCTCCGACTAGGAGAGAATAAAGGCGAAATAAAGCAAAGTGCAGACAATATAATCGTCATTATATATCTGGTCCAAATAAAATAAATTAAAGTGCGCTCGATCTTGCTTCCGAGGGCAAAATAATAATATTATTACCGCGTCTTTCTCTATTAAAGACGTGCTTTCGTATCCCGATGAAATGATTAAAGATGTCGTTAAAAATTTTGAAGAAAGAATACATCTATACATACGATATATGACGCGTACTCGCAGGTGAAAGCGACACGTGGGAAATCCATCCGATCATTAGTATTCTCTATCGGTGTGCCGTTCGCGGATGCATGGAGTTTATGTTTCATGTGACGTTTGTGATTGCGAGGCAACGTATCGCTAGACGCTTCGTCTGATTTCCCTGGAGATCATGCCGCGCAACACACTTTTTAACAACGAATTATAAACTTTCAGTTGCGAATCGGAATCGCAGAAAAATTTCCATTTTTTTTTTTTTTTTCGCGATACAATTGTCAACAATTTCTATTCTTAATGTAAAACTAGACGATTTCCCTCTAAATATTCAAGATGAGCTTGTCTTTTATTTGAAAACGGCAAAACTAAGATACGTTCATTTTTTTTTTTTTTTTTTTTTCCCCCCTCGAAAAGGCTCAATTCGCGAAAAGTACATATATAAAAACGATGTATAACTACACGATTTTTAAATCACGAAACAAAATTGCGAAACAATCACGTAAACGTAAACAATTCGTCGTAGTAATAATTCATTATTTTATCCCTCTCGCTTCGATATTTCTCGCTTTTTTAAATTCAATTACAAAGAATGTATTACATTGTACACACTCTCAGATTTCTGATAACGAGACAAAAAATATTCTTGACATATTTAATCGTATCGCAACCTTATGCGGTATAAAAATAAAGCAATTTTAAAATTAAATCAATAATTCCTTTTCTTCTCTCTCGAATTAAATAAAATTGTTTGACTATCTTGAGACAAGAGTAACATATACACAAATCTAAGCTTATATATTCTTGCATTTAGAATAACTTGATGTTAGCGCCACAATAGTCGGCGCGAAAACGATACGCGGTGGCGTTACTAGGCATTTTATTCTAGATTTAAGAATTTTCCATTTAACATTAAAATATTCCTTTTTCAATAATAAATATGATTGTCGCTATATCGATCCTATTTTATGATAGATTGAAGAGTAATAGCGTTAGATCCGGAAATCTTTTCTGTGGGTGCATAGTCTCGCGTTAACATCAAAGGAAAACGCTGCAAGAAAGATTTATTTGGATTAACGGGGTAGAATAACTATCGGGCTCTCTTTTTTATTTACCAGATACATCGTAGGTTGGATGGAGAAGGGATCGTTGGCTTCGGAGATGGCTCATTTATGATGGCCTAGTGATAGATTCGTTATTATTCGCGCGAATCTGCTATTCTATACACGCCAGGTGACCGTGTAACGGGGAAAAGGGTAATGGCTATTCAGTATGCATTGCTGTCCCTTGATACGGGGGTAATATCATGCTCTCAAGTACATAATATGTTCCATGCGATGCATACATGTATATATTCCATTTATGCAAGTGTGCGGTTACGCGCGAGTGGACGTATGTTTCGTATGTATATGTTATACGTGTATGGGATACGGAGGTACACAAGATGCTTGCTCGCTCTTTTTAATCTTACGTACATCGCGATGATGTGCCTGTTTATTCGATCAATCCTTTTATAAGAGAAAGGCAACATCTACCGCGTGTCGAGCTACAAAAGACTTGGCGTAGTTTAGAGATGGGCAAAATATATGTAGTAATACTTTTAAAACAGACAGAATAGTTTATCGTTCTCGTAGAAAATAAATTTCAAATTACTATTTTATTTAAATAATATTTTATTAGAGATACTTAAATTATTCTTTTCTAAAGTCTATATTTTAAATGTTATATATTTGTCACTAGCATAATTTAACGAAATATAAAGAGAAGATCAGTGAAAGATATTGCTTTTACATAGAATTTATAATTTCGGCCAAGAGAAATTTATCGATAAGATTCATAAAAATAAGTCGCTTGATAAAACTCAGATTGATAAGCCTTGTTTTATCATTTGAGATTAAAAAAGAAAGAATATACTATCATGTCAGATGTGACAATTATCTTCTTATTGTCTTCTTACGCTTTGAACTCGCGCATCCTCTATATTCTGTATTCCATTCGCGATTTGTAAGTTTCTCGATCTTTGTCGGCGATGTTTCATAGTTCATAATAGGTCGTACACACCGATAAGAATCAAGGGAGAGATAAATGCGGTGCGCGGTCGTTCCTCTAATCTAAATCCATAGCGATACCCATTGACGACCTTCCCTTCCCCCTCCCACCACCATCCTCTCCCCCGGTATACATTGGCGCGAACGGGGAGAAACGTACCGGATGAGACAGGCAGATTACCTAATCACGGGTAACCCGTAAAGCAATCAAATTCTCCGTGGTATCGTTACCAACGTGTTGGTCGTGCATCAGTGTGAGGGATGCCCCGGATCGTACGGGAGGATACTCGTAGACGACGTAGACTAAGGGATGAGAACGGTAGAGGGAGGATCAGCTTCGTAGGCCGTTAAATTCGATTTAAACCGTTAATGCGGTATTGTCCGGGTAATGACCGTGCATCCGGCGCCGAGTTTCCTTTTCGATGTCATCTCTCGGCTGCTACTGCTGCTGCTGCTGCTGCTGCTGCTGCTGCTGACTGTTTCTTTCAGCGAATTAGAGATGCTTCGTTGGCGATCGTTTAAAATATGTTGAGCGCGTAAGCACGTGCACAATAATTGTCAATTTGCTTTAACATCGTTTGCGCTTCGTGATTAATGCACGTGAAAATTAATTATCGATTCGTTTACATATATATATATACAGGCAGTGCTTTTCGCGCATTTATATTCTTTTTCCCGCTTTCACATCCATTTCCACATTACATAGCTTTCGGAATAAATTAAATATTATATACAAAGCGTCCTAAAGCTATGAAATGTCCTTTTAAGACAAGATTCTCTGGTTAATTTCAAAGCAATTTGTTCCGAGCGAAATGGTTGAGGCATCAATAATTTCTAAATTATAAGCGATTGAATTATAAACGAAACTTTGTAGAATTAATAGGTTCACAAAATTACACTTTCATTAGTTAATTTTAGAAAATCAAGTTTAATAAAATTTTATTTTCGAGTTTATTTACTCGAGATTTTTACTAAATTAGCAAAAAAATCTCCTATTAAAAAAATATCCGATTGTTTTGAAACGATATCTTTATATTTTTTTTTTTTGTAAAATAATTTAATAAATTAAAAATTAAAATTATAAAAATATCCCGCCATTCATAAGTATACCTACATTGTCAAAAAAATCGGTTTCGTAAAAAAACGGCGATACTTTCAAATTCCATATTTTCCTATTACATACTTAATGAAAACAAGGAATTGTATCCTTGTACGACAACATTGAAAAATACGTAGATTAAAGATTAAAAGAGATATCTTTCGCTATTTATTATATATTTTTATCGAGATATATTATAAGCGAAAGATTTACAATACTGCTAGCTATATACCGTTAAAAAGCCATGGTGATAGCTCCTCGCGTAGTTGCGCGCAAACTTAAAAAAAAATTATGATATATCGCGACGTATTGTATCTGTTTTTATGCGGTTGCGAATATAGTTCTGGCAATACCCTCTTTTTCTCTTGCGAGGCAGCATACGTGCGGGGATTCTCGACCACGTAAAGCTACGCGCCGACTTCGCGGAGACAACGCGAAATGGTCACTTTTAATCGCCCGTTTATCATCGTATACCGTATCATCCCTCTGTATCTCTCTCTACTTTACGTACTCGCCAAGTTGGCGAGGTTTGCGAATCCTCCGCGAAATCAAGATTACGCGATCGTGATTATAAATTTCATTCTATTATCATACGAGATATTAAAATCGCCGATTTGTATTACAATTGTAAAGAAAATTAAAGCCTCTCTCTGGTATATATATATATATATTTCGTAACCAAGGACTAATTGTTAAATCTCTCGTTCTACCGAGTCAGTCGAGTTGTTACAACGATTATACACATTTATCTTTTTAAGCTACTCTAGCTCGATTGATCTCATTCGGCTCGCCTTCCATCTTAATTTCCACTCTTTTATATTCACTCTATTCTTTTCTCCACATTTTTTACTTTATTCGTCTCTCTACATCTGTCCTCTTGATTGATCCGTATCTTATAGCGCGATACGTTTAGCGAGAAACGCATTCAAGTGAATTAACTTTAATTTTAAGATAAGTTATTCAGATTTGTTGAATTTTTATCAAACAAATAATCGATATATATATATATATATATTTTTTTTTTAATTTTAGTTACTTTTATCAATTTTTTAAATTTGTCAAGAAATATGTAGAAAAACCAGTTCGTCCAATCATTAGAATAGGTATTTCAATGTACTTAAGAGAAAATTGTTTGTAATAAAAATAAATTATTTCTGTGCAATTTGTGATTGTAGTAAGTATTTCACACAATGTAACCGTATTAGGATATACCTCCACTCAATTCAAGCACACGATCAGTAGTAGTTGTTACGTGCACAGTTAACGAATTGACACCCGATGCATAAATAATGGCATGGCCGAATAATAGGCGCGATCATTCACTTAATGATCTAAGTTAATAAGAGATAAACGTTACATGCCCAGTTGGGCGCAACGTCGCTATATATTGTACATATACGGGAATCTGAATTCAATTGTACTTATGATGCGGAATTAATGGGACGGGTCTAAATCAGTCAAATTTTATTTGAGCTTCTAAAAATTCTAGATTATTTAATTCTGATTTAATGAATAAAATGTGACATAAACTACAAATAAATTAAATCTTTTTATCTTTTTCAAAAATAGAGCGCAATTTTTCTGTTACAACATTATTTGTCTAATAATTACACTCTGATCTAATGTTACATATATATATATTTTTTTTTACTGATAATTATGTTAATGATGATATTTAATGTGAGGTTTTCAGAAAACAAAACAAAATTTATGATTTAACCAAAATTCTTCATATTATAAAGGCCTTTAACGTATTTCGTTGCTGGCCTTTTCGTAAAATACTGGACTCTCAATATACTTTTATGAGAGTAAATTTCAAGTAAGTTTCAAATTTCGCTCAAATTGTTACGCGGTTCCTTTATATCGGTCGTACGAATATTCGCTGCAATTAAAAAAGATGACCCTCTGCGTTTATAACGAGTTATGTAGATATGTTTCGAATCCCAAACGCATTTTTGAAACGCGATAAAAAAACGGCGTATGAAACGTATGCGGATTGAGAAAGCGAAGAGAGATGATCATTGCGACAGAAATGGTTAGATCCCTTTAATCACGGGATATACAATGCGCGTCACTTTGCAGCGTCACAAATAAATTGTTGGCGTTGAGTGGAGGCGACTAGGTGGAACGGTCATTTTTGTCCGCGTACGTGACTGCATTCTGTGATATTTGACCGTGTAAGACCGGGCTCGTAAGTGGACGGAGTACCCTCTTCTTCAGTCCGCTACTTCCGCGCGACAGCGTTTATTGAAAATTTATCGTTTTATTCTTCGCGGAACTTTATCGACGTTTCGTTTGCCGTCGTCGGCAAATCGACAGTTGTCGTACGCGTGCGGATATGGATGCGTATCAACATCTATTCCGCGATCATCTACTTGCTGTGCAAATATTTACATCTCTCATCGCTATATTATACACAAACATATAAATCTGTAATTAATAAAGTCAGATATCGTGAAATTAGATCAGATCCGATATCTTTTTTCCTGACATTTTACGATAAGAGGAAAATATGATCCGATGAAAATAATTTTTGCAAATATCTCGAAACTAAATCAGATTCAATATTTCTTTTTCTTTTACATAAATTAATTCTCCTGACTGCATGCAAAAGTCTTAACTGAGTAAGACGATTAAAAAATCAACGATTTCCCCAAGATATTTTATATGTAAAACGATTAAAAAAAGTGATTAAAATATCCTATTCTAATTTTAAAGGGAAAAACAAAGGTAACTTTTAAATGAAATGGAAAAAAAAAATCACCGCAAATGTAATAAAATAAACAATAAACAATGCGTATATATTCATTAATTTTAAGCAAAATTAGAATATAGGAAAATATTTCCTAGTAATCCATCCGCGAATAAAGCTACTGCGTGCAAGGCAGCTTATCCTTGCTACGTAGAATTCTCACGCTAACATAATGAATCCCTGCCGCGTATCGGACGCGTTACAGGTCGTACGGGGGGGTCAAACGCACGTGCGGATGCTAATACTAAAGCACAAATTACATGTTGCATTCCCTCGCTTCTCCCGAGGCCCATTGTCGAAAACGACACATTTCGTAATTGGAATGCAGGTTTATATGCTGGAGCAAAGAGAAGCGCGTACATACGCACCTGCACGCACGCACGCAATAACACGGATAGATGTGTAAAGGGAAGCGGATAAACAATGATTAAATACATACGATAGACGCTTACCATATATATGACGCGGACATATTCGTCATTACTTTAAAACAGATTAGTTTGAAAATTATGATCTATCGTTAAAACATATTTTGCATAAAATTTGCGTGACAATTCGTTTGGAAAGAAAAATTCAAAAGAATATATCATGTATTTGCTTTAAATTAATAAATTAATTTATCTTTAGCTAATAGGGAGAAATAAAATTTATGAAAGAAATTCATGATATAAAGCATTCTTCTTTAGAAAGAAAGTCATTTTATTTATTAAAAGTGTCTTGAGAGAGAGAGAGAGAGAGAGAGAGAGAGAGAGAGAGAGATCAATTATTTATCGTTAATCATGTTTCAAAATTAATTATAGTTTTTTAAAAATAGAAAACCAAGAATTTTGTAACGAATTTAACGACATGTAAAAATGCGCAACTTGTTTCTATAACAATAAGATTTCTTCTTTTACACCTTTATATGTATATAAGAGTTATTTTTCTTTTCTCTCTAAACTATCGTTATATATCGTCAACTTTTTCTTTAATTATACATATATTGTACATAGATTGCGCGTACACACGCACCCAACATATATACGAATACTGCGTGTGTGGATGCGACGACTCATCGATATAGGGATAGCAAGAAGAGGGATAACAAGAAAGAGAGCTATGGCCCAGCAATCCGGTCCGGTATGACTATGCTCACGTATAGCTTCCATTACCCCCTCCGCTGACAATTAATAATTATCGCCATATCGCTGATGATATGCCGGAATGCATTTTGGTCGGCAGAGTTGCGACCTATGGCGATCTTCCCACCTCTCGTTTTCCCACCCCCTTTCCGCCCTCTGCCATTCTGGCGGCACTGCAAATCTCTCTGTTTCTCTCGCCTCCCTTCCCGCACCCTTCTCGCCTATTGCATCCGGTTAGATCGCAGCGGCCTGCAAAGCGCGTGCATCTGGATCTATCGTATCCACGTATCGGTTCGTAGTACCGTTTCGCCGAGCGCCTCCGGATCATTTTGTCCAACCCTCTCCCCGTTCGTAATAACTGGAGGTACATTAATGCAGCCTAGCGAGAAGATAACGCCGCGATGCATCGCCGGCACGATGAGCGAGCAATGCCATCGATCCCATCGAACGATGCGCGAGAAGTTAATAGCGAGAACACGCACGCTAGTAACGCGGAAGCGACCAGCAACGGCAGCAATAACAGCAGCAGTAACAGCGTCGTATTTTAAAGGCAAGTAGGGAAGTGATCGCCGAATAGGGGAGACAAAAAGAGATGGATGGTGGATGATCGATCGGTCGCGTACAGCATCCGTTAGCCGCTGGCGAAACCTAGTCAGAATCATCGCTACATCCCTCATGGGATACGCGGATTCGCGGTATGTAAACGGAATCCCATCTTTCGAGGGAGAATCTGTGTAGCCGTGCGTGCGTGTGTGTATGTGCGTCGTAATTCACCGGAGGAACAGGATCGGGAGAGATGAAATCATCGGTATCTCTATGCCCCTTCGGTGGATCATTAGGTTGAAAGAGATATGCGTCATCATTAAAGTTAAATTAGTAGCATCCTATGACATCGCGCAAACATATCGTATCTGTAAAAAATCCGCTCTTTTGTCACAAATATATGATGCAACGATAAATTCATTCGGAAATAATTTTCAGAGACGCCGTCTGAATAAATTGAAACTTCCTCTATGTTTCGCAAACGGATATATCTGTAGAAATCCATTTGCGCTAAATGTAGTGTAACAGATGCATCTATTTTATCTATTCTTGATTTTAAATCGTATGCGCGCAATTCAAAACTCGAATCCTAAAGAAAATCAGCGCAAGAAGCATAATTATTGTTTGGCCGCACTTATTAAGATTAATGACTTCGGCAATGTGAGATTCTTCCTTCCTCCCCAGTTCTTTGATAATGAAAACAAATTGTTTGCGTTGAAAGGACAATATTCGGAAAATTCAGTATTACTTTTTAAGCTATGCTACTCATGCGCAACATATGCAACCAACTATATATTTATTATATAAATTCTAAATAAATTAATCAAATACGAATTATAGTTAAAGTATTATTGGAAAATATTAATGAAAAAAAAATCTGAAGAGAGATTCCCTCGATCGAATAATACAAGAAAATTCACTTGCAGCGTCAGAGAAATTTACACACAAGCAGGATAATGGAGCAGGAAGAGGGAAGGAGGGATTGAAGGGAAAGGGAGGCAGAGAGAAAAGCTCGCAGGATCTCAAATCTTCGGCAACGTGCGACTCACGCATTTGGAATCCGAATGCAGATACATTGTGCATTATCGGCGTAGGACAAAACGAGCGTATTCGCGCCCGTCCATTCATTCGAGTATGCGAACCGATAATTTAATGAAAAGCGCAATACGACGATCTGCCGCGTTATCGAATATTTGAAACTAGTATTTTATACAAATGAATCTATTATATACGCATACACATATTATTATTTTCAAAATTAACATTACGACGTATTCAACATTACGACTGATCACAGAACAAATTTAGGAATAATGAATAATAAACGAAGCTTCATTCGTGTTCACATGCACACGCGCGCACACACACACAGACATAATTATTTAATTAAATGAAAAAAAATTATTTACGCGCGCACGCGATTAAATATTCACTTGGAAACCTGGCAAATCCGAGGTAGAAAGTAATAAATCTCAACCTGCTTCGAGAAGACTATCGGTTATTTGATCAATTAGCCAATCTCAGTCTTTTTATCATTTTACTCGAATAGGAAAAACTGTAATCGATATCTACCACCTATGTATAAAAACTATGTACACAATAATTATCTAAATTTATCAGAGCTGAGGTGCGGATTCATCGAGCGAAAATGCGGAGAGAGAAAAAAGATGAGACGCGTGCATTATCGCGCATCAAGTTGAATACATATGTATCCTGCCCGTTGCAAATGTGCCACCTCTCTCCCCCTCCTCGATAAATTCGCGCTCACTCTTTCTGTTTTCCGCAGCGCTCTTTGATATTTATCGTTTTAATTCACCGCGCCTGTGTTTAATTATAGAGAGTTGATTTTAACCGATACACGCCATATAACTCTGAGCATATGATTGCACCGATTCTTACCTAAACATTTTTCTTTGTATTTAATCAAAATAATCAGAAAGCACAACGACGAAGTATGCAAATTCCATGCAAAAAGCGAAAAGTTTAAAAATTTTTAAATAACTCTGCGATATACTCGAATAGGGTGTATGTTGAGATAGCGCGAGTTTTTCGTGTATTCGTATAAGATATAAATATAATTATATTTGTATATTGTTTCCAAATTGGCTAACGAATCTCGAGTTGCATAATAAAAACGCAAATACAAGTACATATGTCATAATTAAATAGAACAAGATGTCTCGCTAATCGTATTTTACGTTAATAATAGAATATTTTACGTAGATGTTAACATGAAAAAATATTTTTCTTTCAAAATCAGAATATTTCTCAAAAATATTCTCTTACGGCAAAGTAAGTCGCGCAATGTAAAGTTAGACGTAGTTAGAACGATACTCCGTACGCATCTTCTTGCTTTTTACTGGTCTACGTTCAACGTCTAAAATTGGTGGAGACTGTTCATTAACGGAGACCATGTGACTCCGTGCCAAGAAATGGTCGGTCTTTGTTCGGTGTACTGTCTCCGCTGTCGAGAGTTTAACCAAGCCATAGTGAAAGCGCAAGATAAAGAAGAGAAGAGAGAAGAAGAGAAAGGGATATAGAAACTCCTAGGGGGAACTGAAACAAAAATAAAAAAGTAGAAACGGTCGCGCAGCTGTAAAGCGAGAATATATATATAGATCGGGATAAATATGACTGGTTTATTTCAGTCTAATTAAGCTTTTTGGCATCGTTGCATCTCAGAATACGTGTATTAATCACAATGGACTGACATATTCTTAAAGCAAGCATACTAGCTTCAATTTAATACATATCTCTGAATATTTCTTCAATTTTCGTCTGAATGCTAAAAATCTAATCGTGAAACGTAATATTACTTATTTAAATAGCTTGACGTTAAAACAAGACACAATTAAAATTTACATTCGAAATAAAATCTAGAATTTTAATCTTTATATTCATCTGTAAGATTTAAATTTAAGACCTTTTAAGATCTTTTAGCGAATATTCCGAGAGATTGCGCGTGATGTTCAATAAGTTAAATTCGCAATCGCTGCGCAAACTCCTCGCGTGTAAATGAAAGCAAAACAGCTCGGAGGAAAAGTGCGGAAAGTGATGAATTAAAGAAGGCGAAAAGAAAACAGAGAGAGAAAGAGGTGCGAGAAAATTCGCGAATTACACGCGACAAAGGGTAGCGTGCAAAAGAATGACGCGTAAGCGCCGCGGAATCTAATGAAGGTGAGAAAGAGACAAATGGAAAACGGAAAGGGACGGAGAGCGCGCGGTAGACACAGATGAAGAAAAAGAGCAAGTGCTGTACGGCACCGAAATAGCCGGACATTCCGTTAACTTGGCTCTCTTCAGCTACTCGAGACGGTGGATAAAGGGTCCGGAGAAGGAAAAGCGGCGTTTGTCCACCGTGCTTCTCGCGCCGGTCCTACCTCGTGTAGGAGCGTTTCAATTACGAAATCTTGCGAAATCGTCCGACGATTCTCGCACCATGTTCGTCTACTCGTTATATATCCGTCGTACCGCTTTGCCATGTCCCTTTCCCCTTTGATTATCAATCTCTCTCTCTCTCTCTCCTCTTTTTCCCCTTTTCAACCCCCTTTCTCTCATCCCTCATCCCTCCTCTCTCCTTTCTTTTTGCTCTTTTTATTTCTTTCTCCTTCTCTCTTTCTTCTTCTTATCGCGTTGCTCTGAAATAATTAAATAAAAAAGACGCACGTCTCTTATTTGTATAATACGAAGCAGACACACCGGCAGTTAAAAAACTGAAGGTGAGAGCTCTCAGATTGCGGGGTTTCGGTACTCGAATATTTATGTCTCTTTTTACATTCACGCGTGGCCATTAATCGATAATTCTACAGCAATTCCGACAACAACGATATCGCTACGCGATGTTTTGTAACCGCTTATTGATCCATCGATAGATTGAAAAAGGCACAGCTATAAAACATATTCATTATTGTAAACGTGTTTTTTTTTCTGTCAATTACGTAAGAGATTTCTTTTTTAAATATACACTGATCTGCTTTAATAAATAATTAAAGTTGACACGAGTACCAACGAAAATATTTAACTGTTTCTACAGTCTAGACCATCAACTCAAATATTTCAAAATATTTTAAGTCAAATAATTATTGAACTTAAATTTGGTAGAACTTTAGCCTGCGTATCAGTTATCTCTTTTTAAATTTATCAAGCTTAAATCTTAACGAAAATCAGTGTGACTTATACCGACGACCTTTCGGACTCCGCAGATGAAATCTTGCCGTTATGAAGCCGGTCGAATAATGGAGTACGATACAGTACCAGTGCGCGCTTAAATTGCCAGACATTGTTTAAGCTTATGACGAATGAGCCTGCGCTTTTCTTCCATAAAACTATAATAAAACAAAAGGATATAGTAGAGTCGTAATAATTATAAATCGTTAAAGCGCTCATGTGCATCAAATGGATTTATGTATCCTGCGACTATTCAACTAAAAGCGTAATTAACAACAAATTTCTTTGAAAATAATAGAATTCTGGCTTGCATTATATTACTGGCTTGCATCGCGCATTAATGCAAAAAACAATTAATTTTTGCTAACAAACTATTCGTATAAATAATGAGAAAAAGCTTATTTTTATACAAAATAAAATAAAACTGTTATTTCAAAACTAATCGATAATGTGAGATATTAATATTATTCGATTTCAAATTATGCCACTTAATATAATGCAATTATATTTCGCGAATCTCTCGTTTCAATCACTATAGCGGACAGAAATTCTTAAACCGCAGACAGTTTCGAAAATGGTTTGATACAGACGATATAATTGTACACGTTATCCAGCTGTCGCAACGCTACGTCAATATCCCGAGTGCACTGCAAACAAAACGATTCGAGATTCGAACGGGATTCATTCTCGTAACGAACGTACGTAAATAAAGATCGTAATTCCTTGCTCGCGGTAGAATTCCGACCGCGCGTGCAATTTCCTAAAAACAAGCGCTGGGCATATGGCTGGATGTAGTGATTGTTAGACGATACGTACAATGTCGATGAGATATCACATTATGTAATTATGCGGGCTATTCTTCGCGTTTATTCCGCACCGCGAAGTATATCCTTCCCCCGCTCGTTTAATTCTGGCTTCGGTGCGTACGATTGGACGCAAAACCCATGTGGAAATTCCACCGGGAGTAATTCCGGGAATCGAACCGCTTTAACTCCATTATAACCTTTTTTCCCCCCTATCAATGAGAGAAACCTAAATCGAGTATTCCGTTATCGAGATATGACCAGACCTGAATATATGAGATCAACGTCCCGTGAAAACACGTACGCGAATGAAAACGCAAGTTCCTTTTTTTTTTTACCACGCACACCCCATCCTCTCGTCTCCCCTTTCTTATTAGAGTTCCTCTATTCATTGGAATAACCCACTGAAAACTGTAATCGGCACAAGTGGCATCCGAATAAAGGGAATATAATGATGTAACTTATGTATGTTCAATTTTTTTTTTCTCTTTCCCTTTCTCTCTCTCTTGTAATTTAAAAATAAACGGCATGCATCGATGAAAAATACTATAACTATGAATTGTAATCCTTCGGAAGAATTATTCGTATAATCGTGTTAAAATTTTTGTTAAAGTTTTTTTTTTTTTTATTTATTAGTTACAATAGAAGAACAACATTGAAAACAACATGGAAATTAGTTTTAGCTACAATAATCTTTCGAAATACTACTATTTTGATAAAATAGCATTAAAAAGTGATTGCGGATAAAAATTCTCAAAAATGCAGTTACAATACTTTTCATCGGTTCTATCGAACTATTCTTTCGCATCAGCTAGATTCATATACATAAAACGGCGAGAGATTGAAGCAATGCTTTCAAAATGTGACCAATCAATGCGGAATATATATCCACGTTTATATAGGTCGAACAGCAATAGAATAGAATCAATTAACTTAATTGGAAAATGAATTTCGACAGAATATATATTTTATAATATTATACATTTAAATTATATACAGAGAGAACAAATATTTTCTTCAGCGAAAACACTTATGATAATAAATTATGCGCTTCCATTTTTAATTCTCCTAATTGAATGACGTCAATGAAATGGACGACTGATGATGAGGGATATCTTACACACAGATCCTTAAATTTTCTTTTTTTTTTTTTTTCAAATGGCTTTTTTGATACAAAATTAATCGCTTTTATTAGTTATCGGAGATATCCAAAATTAAACAAGAAATAAGAGAATATAATTATTTCATTGTGAAACTCTGATTCCTTTAATTATTTATTTATTTATTTATCATATATAGACGAAAACTAAAGCATTATTAAAGATCAATATCAGCTGTGTAAAGATGTGTACATCGCAATTTTCAACGCTAGAATTAAAAAAGAATGTAATTGGATATCCAATAAACATGTTTGCAACATAATAATCGCGTTTTCTACTAACGCGAATAAATGTCGGAGCCATTTTTATTTATCCGATAAAATCTCAATTCGCCGTAATAATTATACCACAGTCTCACAATAATCTTTAATTCCTGTATCTTCGATAGAGAAAAAATATAGATCAACCGAATCATCAATGTGTATCTCACAAAGTTCAACTTCTCGACTGAGTTCAATCGAAATCGCGATCGGTTTTCATATATAAAATCACACACGAGATATCAAATCGGCCAATGAAAACGCCAGGGAATCTTCGGCTCTTCAACTCGAGACGATTCCGAGATCGAAGTTGCCTGGCTGTGTAAGCAGAGCCGTATTTCTAGCGCTTTCTGAAAGAAAGTCCGGCTGCGGGGGTGATTGGTGGACGACGAGCCAGGATTGAGGGTAGCGCTGCGGTACGAGGGCGAATAACAATGGCCACATCCGTGTATGCGTTTCCGGTCGGTGAGCACCTTCCGGTTGTGAATTACGCGGATGAATAAATAGAGTGGAGATGTAGGTATTCCTGGCCATGGAGAATATTACGAACGGCCAGGTACGCGCAGGCGTGTACATATAAGCTCGTTTAATGAAATTAAAATGAACGGCAAAGGAAGGATTAGCTTCTGCTATACGACGGTCAAATATCCGCGACGCGAATGAGAAACCACCGGGAAACGTTACGTGAGTAAAAGGCGAGAAGGGAAAGTTTCCGCAAGAACTAGCTCCTTACTCTACGAGTCCATTACGATGAAATTAAAATTTGCTATTGAAAAAAAAAAAAGTAACAGATCGCGTTATTTACTGCGCAAATATAATACACATTCTGCGCATACGATATAATAAATCCTAGAATAATCTCATTCCCCCCTTTGATAAAATTGTATTACGAGCCATGACCTTCTGACAAAGGAATTCAAGCGGATAATACAATTCCACGGAGGAAAGTCAACGATCATTTCTTTGAAATATCGGAACAATAATTCAAACATAACAAACGGCCGAATAGCCAAGACGTTGCTCTGCGCGCGCTCACGAACTCTGCTGCATATTTTACGAATCACCAGCTGCGCAAACTCGTGCGATCTCTACGCAGCAATTTCGGTTTATAAAAATATATTCACGTAGAGAAGAGGATATCCTCTTAAATGCAGTTACATGCAAAAAAACGAGATGAGAGAAAATAAGATGCTGTAAGATCAATTACGCGATTATTTACAAATTCAGTTAATTTCGATAGAGGCAAATTATTCTTTAAAAATAATTGTAAAAAATTGAAAGAGAGAGCATGTTTCGGATCGCGCATACACACAACACGATTACTTTAATCTATCTAAAATATCAATTTTTTTAGCGCCTTCTTTATTCTTAGCTGATATATAAAAAAAACTTCAAAATTTGCGCCGTAACAACGCGACGTAAAAGATTTGCGCGAAAAAGAGAGAAAGTTTTTGAAAAGATGAAAAAAAAAGTCAAAAGTGAACGTGTATTCTTGCGACACGAAACGACGAGAAAACGAAAAGAAAAAAGGTTACTATAGCTGGATTAATTGCGTTGAGGGTGTGCGCGCTATGCGCACTAAGCGGCTACGCGGCAAGACTAATTATTCTAATGGGCTACAGTGTTTGTATTTACCGTGTAAATGGTGCATTCAAAGGATAGGATAGATACTGGCTTCTCGAGTGCGCATCCGTGTCCTCCTCCGCGAGAGGCAAAACCGTAACGCACATTGTGCCGATCGGTCCATCGAGATTGATGAGATATCGATAACGTCGATACGAAGAAAGTGTACTTGGATTTTACTCTCTCCGTGGCCTTATATTATTATATTGTTTTCTCTCTCTCTCTCTCTCTCTCTCTCTCTCCCCCCAATTGCGATTAAATTAAGTATGTATTATCAAAAGCATATTTAAAGTATAAATAGAGGAACTTTTAAGGACGTAAGTATCTGTCACAGATTATATATATATATAAGCATATTTGCATTATCATATATTTAAGATAAAAGAAAATATGTAAGAATTTTTCAAAACTCTCATACAAGGCAGCAAATTTGAACTAGCTATATATTTCTCATACGATTGACAAAATGGAGAAAAATAAAAAAGGAAAAAGAATGAAGGGTTTAATACAATATCCCATGTAACATTATTTTTGTAAATGCAAAAATGCAATATTTCTGCGAAGAACAAAAATTATACCTTTGTCTAAATAAAGTCATATAATCTTTTTACATAAAAATCCATATCTTTTTGTACATATATGTACAAAGTGAGAGTCATCGGAATAAAATGCTTTGTAAAGGATATTTAATATTTCACATATATACATATTATATAGCCTTTTTATATTCTCTAGTATATAAAATATATATATTGTAGTATAAAATATAAAATTATGTCAAATAAATTAGAATCATATAGTTGTATCAGAAAAAAATTTATAAAATAATCTTCATTTCAATAAGCAACACTTTTATGATTACATCCTCTAACTTTTTAGCAGCACGCAAATAAATTGTCGCGACAAATTAAAAGACGCTAAACTAGTTTACATTAAAATATGATAAATGAATTTTGAATCGAATTTAATATCCAAATTTATACTCTCCATTAGATATTCTGACTGACTTTGAGAGATCGGGAGAAAGCTACATGCATATTACTTCTTAATTGATATTGTTTTAATTATTTGCCATCCATCTTCACCGCTATCGATACGCGATCAGTCCGGTAATTGACGAGTCACTCATTTTTTAACATTTATCATGATGAGTGATACACGATTATGACAATTCCACAATAAGGATAGGGGAAGCTGTGCAATCGCAACCATGGATTTCCAACAACGAATTCTATTCATCCGTATCGGGGATTCGACTTTTCACCGAACGATTGCATCGATCGATTTACACGCATCCTTTACCTCCCTCCTCGATTTGCGAATGCAGATGGGGGTCTACCGCGATGTCACGGGACTCGACGGTGGATGTCGCGTCGACTCCGTAACGGTGGTGGAACTTTAATTCGCGTTTTCGGATTTCCAATATCGTAAAGCGGCGAAAGAAGACGACGAGTAATACATGACGGTCGATAAGGATAAGTTCCTCTCGACAGACGCGACGGAGAGGCATCGTAGAGTAAAGGACGCGGTTGGCAGGAGCGGAATGGGGGATGGGGGAGGGGGACGGATCGAAAGGGGTTATTTCGTTCACTGCCGCTCGCGCCACGTGTATTATCATATTTATAACTCGGTCGATCCGTAGAGACGTGAAAAAGCTAAGGAATGAACTTGGCGCGGCAGACGAAACCCGTCCAATGTGACGCGCCCAAGGATATCACGGTGGAATCGAGTGCGAATCGCGGATATGTTAATGAGATGTACTGTCGCTGATAAAAAGACCTTTCCACATGAGGGGGGAAGAGCGAGTCATGAACGACACTGGGAAATATGCCTGAAATATCCCTGAAATAAATCGCCAAACTTTGCAAGCTTATTCCGCTCGCCATACTCTCGATCATATAATAGATTTGAAAATTCTTCTCTTTCAAGTTATAAAGACCCTTCCTCTCTCTCTCTCTCTCTCTCTCTCTCTCTCTCTCTGCGCAGCAAAGTTTCGCAAAAATATCAAGCAAGATTAGAAATGCAAATACCATTATCATTTTCTTTCTGTTGACAATAAATATTTGTTGTAATTCACTAACTCATATTAGTTTGATATATTATGGAGCAATAAACCTGTATCCCAAAGTAAATTTTTTTCATCAGTTTTTTTTTAATCTAAAAATTAATGAGACATCAATAAGAATCGTTTTTCTTCACGATATAATGAATCGAATATACGCGTAAAAATTAGCTATTTTTCTTTCAGAGACATACCGTGTAATAAGAAAGTTATAAATGAAAATTTCATGTTGTAATAAAAGAGATGGATTTAAAAACCGTAAAATGCTTTCAACGATCTTTTGATTATTATTAAGTGCACACACTTGCTATTCTTTAATCATTTCGTGACAATTGTCCATTTTATCATTAAAATATTAATTTGTCGTCCATATCTGCTCAATTATCTCTTATATCCTCTTAATTATTTCTTCGTGTTATTCATCTTATATGCTTTGTGTGTGTGAAACATTATATAATGTAGGGAATAAGAATAACGCGAGTAATTACACCGTCAAAAGTAAAGTTTAGAGACAGAAGAATAATAAAGTATATTTTTTTTTGAAAATTTAACTTTTCGACATAAGCTGAATTTTACATAAATATTTTAGAGAAGAGTTTTACTTTTCTGAAATGAGGGTAAACGACAAGGGCTAAACTCATTTCGCTTTCGGGACCCTCGACCACGGGTGGAGGGTATAACATTTTCTAGGAAGGGAAAGATCCCTTTTGTCGGTATACATAAGTTTCGAGGCACGGATCGGTACATATATATATATATATATATATATATATATATGCTCGTCCCTGGGGGCGAATAGAAGATTAATCAGAAGATAATTTTTGTTAATAAAGAGCAAGGGAACGAACGTTGCGCGTAAATTATATCTCCAGATTGTTCATTCTGTCTTTCCAAGAATCTACGACATTTTTAAAACGTATTTTCTTGTACACGCGTAAAAAGAGATTGTTTAAAGTACCGTTTGTTTAAAGTACTAATTTCAGAAATGTCCTTCATTTTAAGGAGAGAACAAACAAGGAATTACATGATGATTTAATCTGGTTTTCTCTGTTTTTTTTTTTTGAAAATGATGACAAGTGTAATATGTTCTCTTATCTTATATAAATGTACTTTAAAGTTTAAAGGATATGAGTGATTTGTTTTATCGCATTATAATGACATGCATATCGCGTCCAAAGTAATCGGAATCGAAAATTGGCATCTGTTGTGACGGAACCGTTTTAAAAGATTAAAACGCAACGCGTCGTCTAAAACGTATTGTGGAATTTTCTTCAGAGTTTTGACCCGCGAAACTTAGATCTTCCGCAATGCAGTTCCGCTACTTTCCGCGCTTACCCACCCCTCTCTCTCTCTCTCTCCGGTTCTCGGATTCTGTTATTCCGGGAGTAACGGACGCTCGACGAATTTACTGATTTTCACTCCTAGCACGAAGTCCGACGTCTGCTGCGTAACGAGGAGTCAAGCTCTTTCGAGTAGAAGACCATCGAACTGGCCGTCGCCAAAAAGGTCGCGAAGCGAGTAACGTTAGGTGACTGTAGGGTAGCGGAAGATGAGAGGGGAAGAAGAAGAAGGAGGAGGACGTATAGAGGTGGGATGGAAAGGACTCTAACTTCCTAACCGAATTGTTAACTCGGCAGCAGTCGGACAGGAGCAAACTCGCCCGTTAACTTCTTGTCGAGGCGAGCCAGCGAGGCGGACGGTCGCGAAACGAAAGAGGAGAACAACGCACGGCGAACGGGAGAGGGAAAAAGAATAGAGGAAAATAGAGCCCGCGAAGAAGGCTGATTTAGTAAACATAATTTGAATATCTGATTGCTGCCGGCTTTAAATTTCGTTGTATCTTCTCGCGCTATGCGACGCAAACGTCTTAACCCGTCTTCGCGTCTTCTGTCATTTTCTCTTTTTTTTTTCTTTTTATTTTTTGTCAATTTTTCCTCGCCTCATACTTTGTATCCCTCACTTATATTCGCTCGTCAGAAAGCGGACGATAGAAAACGGTGAGTGGAAATCGGGCCTCCGTTCTTTTTCCCTCTCTCTTATCGCTAGAAAACTTTAAATTATTCAAATTTTATAACACAATAGCGAGCTTTATGAGATGAGCCCCCTCCTTCCGCTCCCGTATATACTTGTATTTCCATAAGAATTTAATAATACCGCAACATAGCGCGCAATTAATGTACTTTTTTGCCTTGTTAGAGAACGGGCTATTGCGAGAAAGACGGCAATTCTCAAAGGAAGGCGTTCTCTCTCCGTTATGACGTAATAAGAATTATATCCTCGGCCGGCATAATATCTCGGACGAGACGCTTCTCATGCAGATTGGCAGAAATGTACAATCGCGGCTTTTGTCGTCGCCGACTTATCTTCTCGACAACATCCGACAAAAACTGGCAGCAATCACGAGCGACTGAAAACGATTCCGTCCGTATAGTTGCAAATATGGAAGAAATTTCCAAGTTTCTCGACATTCATCCAAATATCTATCGATTCGCAAATGCGGCGCAAATCGTAAAACGAATTACGTCACGATATATCGGACGTAAGGGTGCGCTTTCAAAAATTATTAGCCCTTCTATATTTCAGTATTTTTATCCCTCTACATTATCTGCGAAATTATCTCTTTAATTATCTATTAAATATATTATAACAAGTATTGAGACTTATATATGATTAATCGTATTTAATTTTCAATTATACAAAATCGTATAGCGAAATAGATCCCCCATTATTTTAACAGCATCAAGTTAATAACGCTCCGCACAATTGTTCGTGTCTTAAGCTCGACCGTGGAACATTCCAAAGCCAATGAATCGCCGCACACCTCTCAAAGGCCAGATTTGTAATCCCCCTACGGACTTCTCGGTCGCCCGGTATCACCCTCTAACCGCGTAGCTACAAAGGCTCTCCACCTTTCCAGTGGATTCAGAAACCGGTTGCGGCAATCTCAAATATTAATGGCCCACGTACACCCACGACTACTACTGTCTTAACGTCTTTTTCTTTCGAGGCAATCCTAAAAGTTGGGGCAAAAAGTGAAGAAAGGAAAGAATAAGGTCTTCGAAGAACATGAAGGGAATAGTTACTGTTGTTCGCCGGAATAGATCGAAGCGAGGGACGAAGAAGATGGTTATCTCATATAAATAAGTACATAAATAAGTAAAAAAAAAAATATATATATATATGTATATATAATTGTGCATAAAAAGCATGTGATCGACAATCAAAAAATTGACACAAATTAAAATAAGATTATCCGTTCACAATTCTGTTCAACAAGTGCAGAAAGTTATGTTTAATGGAAACAAAGAGCTAAGTATATAATTAATATATTCACAAGAGACGTAGAAATATAGATTGCGATGCACATGTCATATAAGGTGATCATGCAAGGTGGAAATTGTCGGTAGTCGGGAGAGTCGAGATATTCGGGAGAAGAGAGACCGCGGAAGAGAGAACGCTGCTCCCCATCGACACGTACGCGCAGCTGGGGCGCGAGAGAAAGAAAAAAAGATACAGGAAGGCAAAGGCGGCAAAGGTGCGAAGTTGATTCGAGGCGGGGAGTCGAGCGGAAGAGAGAAGAGAAAACGAGAGGATGAGAGAGCTTCGAGTATTTCGCCAACTTGGTAAGCCGAGTCGAGATCGCTCACGCGAGGATTTCTTCTCGTGAGACACGCTCTCCTCTTTCCTCATCTTACAACTCTTCCCTTTTCTTTCTTCCACTCCCGTTTCCTTTCTTCGCCGCTCTTTCATCCTCTGGCTTCGTCTGCTTCGCTACATCGCGGGACCAAATCTTTCGCGAACAGATTAAGGCGCGAAATATCGAATTTTGTTGTAATCCGTGACAAAAGAAAGGGATGAGAAAAAAGAGAGAATATGGAATATCAAAGTGTTAATATTTCAAATCTATACATCTATACAGACATCTCGGATTTATTATAATAAATTTAATAAACAAAAAATTATATAATTTTATTTATCAAAATTTATAATAAATCAAATTTCTCCGTAGAACGTATCGAAAAATATATCTGCAAGAATCATACATTTTTTTTATATTGACTGCGAGAAAGATTTTCAAATATTGTATATATGTCTTGAAGAAGAATAAAGAAAGCTTATGTCCCGATATGTGACTAAAAAGAACCTCTTTTTCAAATCGCATTTATATACCAAGAATATAAATTACACGACGAGAGTCCCTGCTTCTTTTGCCCTCTATTTCCTCTCTCGCGAGTCTACCCTCTCGCTCACGCAAAAGCGCCGACGTATCCGCCATACGCGAATGGATGGATACCTACCCAAGGGATGCAGGAAAATAAGAAGAGGGTCGAGAAAGAACGTCCAATGACTGAACCATGATCAAAGATAATTTCCGATCAAAGATTAAGGATTACTCCCGTGAGCCACGTGGCCCGTCTAGGAATCAAAGCCTGCCGAAATATAAAATGCATGAAGCGAGAATCCCAGGGGTGCGCGGAACATGAAGATCTCTCTCTCTCTCTCTCTCTCTCTCTCTCTCTCTCTCTCTCTCTCTCTCTCTCTCTCTCTGTAGTGTACACGAGCATGTGCATGTTTCAGAAGCAACTCCCACTCACCCATTTAAAGGCTGATGACATACGATCGCGCGTACGCGTGCATCTTGTGCATATATATCGCACAATATAAGGTAAGGATAAAATACAAATAAGAATAAAAAGACGGCATAAAGATGAAAAATATTTCCTGAATTGCGCATTACCATTAAAGTGTTACAGCACTCGCAAAGGTTTCCTGCGTCTCCTTTTATGATTTAAATTTGGTCTCAACACAAATGTCGAAATATGCCTATAGTCTGTAAATTTTAAGCGACTGAGAATCTTCCCATTTTTGTGAAATAATAAGTTTCAAAAGGTAAATTGCAAATCGATAGCAAGACTTTATTCTTCTTCAATTTCAAATGGACTTGAACAGAATTTCAATTTGAATACGATTGCGTTACCGTGCACACGTGCGTTAATAATTCATTATAAAATATAGCTACATCGCGAACATGTTACGCGTTATAACACATATGTTAAATATAAACGTATCGAATCTCGCGAAACGATTCAAACCGAAAGAAACGAGAGGTAATTTTTTTTTCCTTTCTTCGTTTATACTATTTACTATAATCGCAATTATTTACGCTATACGAAGAGATGAGCCCTTTTACGTCGAGGTCGAACAATTGGTCGAAATGTATGGAAATTGTTCGTATTTTCGACACGTATAGCTCATATACCTCGTGCGGACATTAGATATTAGATTTAGCGCTCTTACAACTGTCGCCGTACATAATTAGGGGTGGCTTCCCCCATCGAAACAGATGGCAACCCTTAGGCTACGAGATAATTTCGCGGGGAACAGTTGGGAAACTGGCGTAGCCCCTCGGATACAGAAAAGAGGAGACAGAGAAAGAGCAAAGGAGGAGGGAAAATGGAAAGAGGGAAGGGATGGAGAAGGGGGAGAGGAAAGACAAATGTCTGCCAGAAATAGAGGAGCGCGCAGCGACGATAAACGATTCTACAAACGGAAACGCTTGCGAAAAAGGCCAATACGCGATATTCGATTCGATCGTTACCAAAATTTCTTCGATAATTCATCGAAATTAGATAAGCGACGGCCAAGTGGATATCAGGGCTCGTACACCGAGTGTATTACGCATTAAATGTAACGACGGCGAGGCAATCGGCAGTAAGCGACTAAAGTGGTTTTATTAGTCGTTCGCTGCGATCAGATACGAGGACAATGAGGGAACCCTCCATATTCTCGATCGTGCGACCCTGTCTATCTGTCTCTATTCGATACGCGTGGTGCACGACTACCTAAGAGATTACGCTCACAAACAGTAACACGAGAATTGAACGACCACTGTATAAAATTCGAATCCGCCGCCATCCACCGGCCATGGACGATAATGGTCACTCAATATCCTGCTTTCAGGAGCGACAATCTGTGTGGCTCGTAGATTCGTAAAGACAATTGGATTCGAAAATCACCGCGTTATTCATAATACAGCTTAACGTATGTACATTATTTTGTATAATGATACGGGACTGATTATACAATTTTTTCTAAAAAAGATCCTGAAATGCATATACATTTGATTGTGAGGAACTTTATCTTAAAAAAAAAATATATATATGTTTTGTGTAATGTTAGTGTATGCGTACGTAGTTACACACGATAATATATTTGTGACATAAATGCTCGTATAGAAAAGCGGAACGTAGGAAAAGAAAAACGTGCTTTCGTGTACTGTGAGGCGCGTAGCGTGATGTAAATGACACCGGCACGGAGAGAAAGAGAGAGAGAGAGAGAGAGAGAGAGAGAGAGAGAGACGCATTAATTTGCATCTGCTCTCGTACTCCGCCACTTCCGAAAATTTTATTCGTTCCCGCCGTTTAATTGCGGTATACGCAAAATAATGGAGCGTAGAGGGCAGGGGCGGAGGAGTAAAAGACGGGGTGCGCGCGGAAAGAAAAGTGTGCCGTGGCGCCGAGAACTTAATACCCGTGTAAGTAGTAGCCACTGCATTACAGTGAGAGATTCATTTGCATGCACTTTTACATCCTTCCGTCCTCAAAAAATATTTATCGCCCGAGGTTTCGCCGTGACGCCCCGCTTATGAATTATGCATGCGGAGTACGCGCGCTGAGGACATAGCTCATTCCTAGCGCAATTTCGCCATTGAAGCGTAATTTCAGCGAGCTCGGTATTAGAACCCCTCGAGCAGCTTTTTCGTGATAGCGCTTACGAGGGAGAGAACGAAAAAAGACGTGTCATTCGGAACGCGCGACGATCATCATCTCAATTGCTCAAAGAGAAGACGAGTGCGTAATGCGTATATATTAACTTTATGCCACGTTATACGCGTATACGAATATTTATGATATATTTTCTATATTATTATATTATTACGTATTATGCGTAATATATTTTTTAAAAATGGACTTTTTTTCGTCAATTTAATAACATAATTAATAACATGATTTTATATCGATTTACGAATAAACTTTATAACAAATTACGTTGTTAAAGTTTTTTTATAATTTATTATATTAAATTTTCAGAGAAAAATTTATAACAAATTATATTCATAAGAAAATAGTAGAGCAAGAACGTTTTAAATTAATACTATTAAATATACTATATATATTAAATGGAACATTATGTTACATGAAGAGTTTCTTCTATGTTTTTTTCAATATATTTTATTATTGAAGATTTTAAATATTAAAAAGTATATATATATATATAATTTTGTAAAGAATCAATCTTTAAAGGCATATTTTGCTCACATCGGTCACTCAACGTAAATTAGATAATTCATCACGTGTAATGTAACATTGCTATAACATGTCGATACCATTGTCAGCATCAGATTTAACGTGATCAAAATTAAATCCGAGATTATGTACAGATTGGATAGTATGCGTTTAAGTCACCATGCAAACAAACATTAGATTGTCACACACTTGTGTGTGCAATATATATATATATATATATGGTATGCTGATCGATTGTATATAATACTAGTGGTAGAATCAAAGCATTATACTCTATAAAACAAAGGATAATATGATATATATGTATATATATGCCAGGAGGCAATTATAAATAATTATTAATTATATACCAATCTTTCATCTCATCTATTTATCTCACTTTTATATAATTATAAGCTATATGAAAATGGCTAATTTCCGATATACCGATAGAGGGAAACGCATATAGATATTATTTTAAGCAATATTTTTCTTATTACTTTTTAATTAATCAAAGATTTTATTATTGATTCAATTCTTGATATTTTGTCAAGAAGCAAATTGTGCGAGAGATAAAATATTTAATTTTTGTTAAATAAAAATTAATTAATTTCCTAACAATTGTAGCAAACTCGTTTTATTAAAGTTGTTGCAATTATGTTTTCTAAAAATCTCTCCAATTTCTCAGGCTGCATCTTTGTATAAATATATATATAAATAATGATAATATATATTTATATAATTTTTTTAGCGCTTTATGAAATTTTCAAAAACTATATTGCCATTATTTTTCATAAAACTTTTTTTTTTTTTTTCCAATTATTACGTCGAACGCATGTAGCAATGAATAATTATAAATAATGATTCGATAAATCATAAATTGGCACTTAGTTACGTTTTCTTCTCGAAAGATAATATCTGAATTAAAGAAATTTAACGTTACCAGTGGTATATGCTGCGAATGTTGATCGACCATTCTGCAGTAAAAGACAAGCGAAAACAAAGATCGTCACCATCCTCGATAAAAAATTAACGGTCATCCCCTTCCTCCTTCCAGCATGCAGCTGCATCACCGATATCCGATTAACAAATCCGATGTCACGAATATAAGATCCGCATTCGCATTCTATCGGTTCACTCCAATAAAGTTTCTCGACTCACTCGCAACTACTCCAAAGATACTCTTCTTCGCGACTCCGACAGGAACGAGTGTTACGACACTATTCGCTGTCCGCGAACAATTTCCGGCGTAATGTCTCATTCACGCAGAGCTCATGTCAAAATTTTGTAAAAAATTATGTCCGTCCAATGCATCCTAAATCGCCGTGTCCCAAGGGTCGCGAAAAAATGTTCACTTTTCACGCGTCACGCAACCAGCGTCTATCATCGAAGCTCGTAAAAACTTTGTCTCTTCGTTGAGAGAGTGGTTCGCTGAAGGTTCCCGTTTGTCGGATGACAATTGGCGCGTGATACACCGCGACAAGCCTTGCGTCAGATTTGTTTTCGGCTTGGAATACGAAACGACGACTGCTCCCGACAAGTGCGCGCTTGGGACGCCCGGCGTCGACTAGCGTGTTTGTAGTTCGTAGAGGGAGACCACAGCGGTGGCACACACGCCGCGCCGTTCCAGCATCACGGCGCAGATCTCAGCCACCCCCGTATACAAGGGCATCTCACCCTTTCCCCGAATCAGGCCAATCGGCGCACGCGAGTCACCGCCCATCGCATCGCGGGGGCGGCACCACTCCCGAATTAAGATTTTCGACTTTTCTTAGTCCAGGGGGGTAGTTTGCCCCCTCGCGCGAGCTATCTGTCTACTCTCCTTTACCCTCTCGCGCGCCACATTCTCCCGGCGCCACGCATTGTCTCCTTATTCGAGACGACCTGTTTCTCTTCGCAATTATTGTACACGCGACATCCGCGACTTAATATTAAAAAAAGAAATCCACGTAGAATAACGCGTGTCAAGCAATAATGCAAATATTCAAGTTTTGCGATATTTGTATTTTATCGAAGTGTCGATTTCCTTAATAGTGTTAGTTTATTTTTTTCCGCTTCAAAAACTTTGTAAAAATAAAATTTTATTTCCACGTTGAAAGCTGGCAATTCTATTACATTTTTATATATTATTGCTTGTAATGGAATTATAATTTACGCTTTCTCTCTCTCTCTCTCTCTCTCTCTCTCTCTCTCTACGCGCGTTTGTCATAAATAAATATAACATTCATGATCAAAATCATTTTGCCAATCGTGAGTCAGATAAAATTGAAAATAGCGCTCGTTAAATATTGGTGCGTTACCTTATTATGGAACGTACGCGTTAATGCATAAATAAATGTTCTATGAAAAAGCGCGATCATGATATAAAAATCATGAATGTAGCGCGCATATGTTATCATTAAAAAAAGTTATCTCATCGCGCGCGCGCACACACACACACACACACATATTTTATAGATATACGTTTATCATTTTACCGATGTCGCAAAAATAATGTAATAAATATTATTAATTATTCACGATGTATGAAAAAAATTCCAATTTGGTCATACATGTGCAAACGCGAACGCGAATTGATTTAAAACAATTTTCATGAATTATGTAAATGCATAATCGTCGAGGAAATATAAATATCTCAAAAAACAAACGTCAAATATATTTTACATCGCATTGCACATCGTTTTCCCTTTTTTTTTTTTTTTCTTTTCGCTGAATTCGTAATTTTTAAATACGCGATTGTCGCGAGAAAATTTTTGTGCGAAATGTATAGTCTGACATATCAAATTGCTTTTATTGAATAACAACCGTAGAGCGCAAAAACACGATATAATAGAAACATACAGTCCGCGTTTTACCGAAGAGCAACATCGCGGAACGAAACATACGATATACAAGACTGATGAGTACGGTTGATGGTAGAATCATGTAGGATGCGACCGCGGCGCCATTAGAATAATATCACCCATTCTTTATCAAGAAGCAAGTCGGAGACGTGCCGTGCACTCGTTTCGCGTGACATTTAATTTTCGTGAAAAATCGCCGGTGAGTTTGCTCACACGAAATAGAGCGTAAAACTACCGGAATGAGTTTGGACATACTCTTGAAGATTTCGTGATTTCACGTCGCTCGAAAATGCCCAGACGCGATACATATTCCGCGAACAAATAATATATCTCGGGGAAGAAGATATCTGTAAGGAGCTCAATCACTAATGCGAAAGATTATGTTTCAAAGGAGCAAAAATATCCTTCGATAAAATAATTATATAAAAAATGTTATTAGTTGTCAGTTACATCGTTTTTATCTCGTGGCCCAAAAAGTAACATAAACTGAGCTAATATAAAGAATAATTAATTTGAAATATAAAATTGCACACAAGAACGTTGTGCATTAATAAAATCGGTGAATTTTTATTCTTCCGACTCGTGCTGTATCTATACTGACACGTGTATACACGTGTGTGTCTCAAATAAAAATCCATTTCGAGCGTATAGAACGTATCCGAAAGAAGTAATTTAAATTCAAATTTTACCAATTTTAATGTAATTTTAATCTAGACGCAAGATTGGATTCGATGGTAACGTTGCCGTGTACTTAATGAGAGAAAAGTGCGTTTAAAAAATTTAAATTTTTGTATTAATCGAATAGACGATGGTATCGAGCTGAATTGTATAATGAATTTACAATAATATTCACGTTAATAATATCCAATATTTTAATTATATAGTATATATATCATCTAATTATGTTACTGCTTTTTATTTACAAAATGTGCGTGTGTGGGACTACTCATCGTACGCTTAATTTTTAACATAACCACTGATAATGAAAAAACGTCAAAATAAATTATTCAATATGTTACACGATTTAGAAATAGACACATAAATTTTATTTTCTGGTTGATACAACGCGCTTTTTCCTATAGGTAAAAGCAGCTATTTGTGAGTCATATTAATACATCCTCTTTTGCAAAATTATATCAATTACGACAGAAACTGGCCAGTTCGATCACATATCATTTCCATGAAAATTTTAGATTAAACATGGCAATTACAGTCAGCTCATGATTATATTTTGTCTTTATCGACATTATCTTCAATTCGCCTCCATGTACCGATACTTCGTCACTTTGACTATAATTTTCCGGTGCATAATGTTGTACATCCGATGCATGATACATTCGTATTTGGTCTCAATCATTAGAAAATAAATCGCCTATGCCAAAATATAGTTGCACGCGATATATCTTGTAGAAAGATTTTATGTTTGATATCGGATCTTGCAAACATTATTTTGCCTCACAAATAATATACAAGATATCTCACGGAACTAGAAGAGATTTTATTTTTCTGGATCAGTAGCGTAAATATAAAAAAAAAAGTTATAACACAAAATAAAATGATATTACGAAAGTCTATCTTACATTAATACTGCACTTATACGTACCTGCATACAATTGCGAAATACAATTGCATCTTTTGCTTTAAAAGGCATTCCTATATTCTTAATACATATTTCTTTCTGTATCTCTACATTTTTTATTTTAGAAATTTTATTAAAAAATTTATTGTTTTATTTAAAGAACTACAATATATATCTTAAAAAATTCTTAATTCTGCAATTACTTTGTGTACAATCGATTCCACGAATAAGAGATTTTTAAGCAAATATGAAAAAAAAAAAATGTATAAATACCAAACTATAAATATGTACGAATGTATACATAGATAAAGAACGTATAAATATAAAAATTTAATTAGAGAATTAATAGGTCAAACGGATTGTATTTTTCATTACATATCCTCATCACACGCTTGCGGATATTGGTGGAAAATTTTCTTAATAAACAAGCGAAGAGAAACGTGCGTCTAAAGTTTGAGAGCCAACAAATAAAAGTAGCGAAGGATCAAGCGGATATCCGGAACGGAACATAGACGTCTAAAAGATGGAGTAAGAAGGAGAGAGAGGGAGAAGCTTTCATTACCTTGATGTAAGTTTTAGGCGCGTCTAGGCTGATCCGCAGACCACCTCATCTCCGAGAGCGGAAAGAAGATAAACCATCCTCGTCCCATCGTTATAAACAGTACGACCGTATTTCCGTCTTACAAAGCCATCCTTAAAAATCCCCGGATTGCACTTTTCGCCTCTCACGTTCTTATCAGTATTATTAGTTATCTGATCTTATTCAGCGAACTGAGATTGACATCCTGGTTATCGCCCGTGAAATTTTCCTTAAGAACAATTAATCGAGACCCTATCGGCTCGCGTACTACGAGTTTAGTACTTTCATCGTTAAGCGAAACTTCCGCGCTTACACGAGAACTGGTAATATCTTTGTTAGAGTGTTACAAGGTCATGAGAGAAGACCGCGCGAGATTTCGCTAATAATATCGCTGGAATACGAAAATCGCTGAGATCTTTCACGCGAGATATGTGAACCTGGAGAGGCGCAATTTAGTAATCGACCGAGCTTTTAATCTTAAATGCAATTCTACGGAGATACGCAATAACTAATTATAATGAGAAATTAGATAAGAATGAAATTTGCCATTAAAGAATGACATCAAATCTTAATTACAATAATATATTTCTATCTAATATAATAAATTATTTACCACTCGCAAATTATCCATTCCACGTGTGAAGAAGATGATTTATGCGATAATCGTCTTTATACAATTGAGAATCATTGCGGGTAAAAATCTACATACCGAAGGATTCAATATAAGATTATAGACGATTTGAGATGAGAAGTATCGAGCTTGAAGGAATAGAGAAGAACGGGAAGAAAGAAAATGATGTGACAATCAGAGGCGAGTTTTTGCCCGGGACACATCTGGTCTCTTATTTTCATTTTCTCCGTCAAATGATTTCTTCCCTGCTTTCCTCCTAACTGAAAAACTCTGCGCGTACCATCTCCGGATACGTCGCCTTTTCCTAGTAACTTTCTTTATCAATTCGTATAACATAGAATTATGTTTGCGCGTGAGAGATAGAGAGATTATCAATCAAGCAAAAATTTTTCGAAGCGCGCTCTTTCATCACGCTATTGTTTTCGCATTTGTTTTATATACACGTGAATGTACCGTCAACAAGAATTTTTATCGAGAAATTGTAAAGTCAAAATTTCTCTATTATGAAAATACTATATAAAACCTATCGAAATAAATATGATATTTTATGGCAAACTATATAATTGACCATCGTCGGTATATGATTTTACGACATTTCTTAGACAAATAGTTATCACTTGTAATTTTATAACAATTAATAGATCCTGTATTAAGTATCAAAACTCATTCAAGAGGGATCGTTAAAACCGCAATTTTTATATAACAAATAATTAAAGCGTTTACGAAACATGCGTTATAGGGGGGTAGGAATATTTTCGAAAATATACTCGCAATTCGCTTCTGCCAATCTCGCGACGAGATTCAACGGTTCGGTGTTAATTCACGAAACATTATTATCTTCGGTCGACCAGACCGGTTTCCTTCTGCAAACAAAACTCCGTAAGCGATAGACAATTGCAGTTTCGAGACTCCCGAGTACTCTACAGCCAATTAAGATTCAATACAATCGATGAGGGACTATTCAAACGATGAGACAATCGGAATGTAATTGCGTCGCCCCGATCCCACTGAATACCAATTCATTTTCCGAAGCCCGCCACCGTGCACCTTCGTCCTTTCACTTCCACCCCCTCCTCCCCCCCCCACCCCTTCTACTCCCCGCCAAGACCGCTTTTGTCTTGTAGAAATCTTCTTACCGAGTCCGCGCGAGCGCCAATTCTGAAAGTTTAAATTTCTTTTCCTCGTATCTCTTCTCTGTCAAACCTGTCCCTCCCTTCCTTAAATCCTGTCTTCTCTGTCTCTTTCAATACCACGCCCTCCTGTAGAGCGAACCAAAAGGGCAGGGAAAGCTGGATCGTGGGTAACCACCCACCCCCAGGGACACGTAATTACGCGGCCTTACTATTTCACAAATATTTCGCTAGTGTGATTAATGACATATCTCCGTGGCTCCCTGATGGATAAAGTAATGTACGAAGAACGATACAAAATCCAAATCATCGTGATAGCAGCGATGATGAGACATGAATATTACTATCGGACACAGGAAGCGCTTGATTACCTATCAATAAATGAAGGATGACAGATCTGAACAATTTTCTGTGATGAATAAACAACGAATCGAACGTAATAAATAACTGACACGAGTATACTACTTTTTTAAAAGTTTACGATTCTTTTAGAGACGAGAGGCAAGGCCCAATTTTTTTCGTTTCAGTCGTAATCGGCAAACAATAAGTCACAAATATAAGATTATCTCATGCTCCGTCTCTATCAAGTTTCTAAAAATTAACGCATTAACTCCTATTTTCATTACAACCTTGGATTTAGTCAGGAATTGAATCGCATCTCTTTGGTACTAACTAATAAAGACTACGCCCTTCCCCCTCCCCACCCCCCTCCCTCCCCCGATTCGGTGCGAATGCTCTTGGGTAAGATAATAAAACTCCCGCGCCTCCGATTTTTATCTCGACCTGAGACATAAGATGTCCGCGCGCTAAAAGGTTCGATATATTTTCCGAATAACTTTAAAGAGAGAGAGAGAGCGGGAAGCCATACGCGATCGATGCTCACGGCTGCGCCGCATATCCCGAAAGGGACGTGTAAAAAGGCAAGCGCGCGGTTCGATCCGGCTTCGACGGGATAATAAAATTGTTTGTTTTAACGGGATAAAAATGCAGAACCCGAGAACGTGCTTCTAAAGTGTTGATGGGAACGACGCCTATCGCGACCGAATATACGCGAGAACGACCGAGGGCCTGAAATAGAGATAGAGCACGGCGCGGAAGAAGCATTCGCCGACGTTGTCGTATCAAGGCAGAGAGCGGGACTCGTATAAAAGTTGGATCGCGAATAAAAAAAAAAAATACACATCGTATTTGAGTATCATCAAAAACAGAAAAAGAGAAAGGAACAGTTAGAAAAATAGGTATATTACCTATAGAAAATATGTCAAAGAAGAGGAGCGAGAAAGAGAAAGAGAGAGAGAGAGAGAGAGAGAGAGAGAAAGAGCATGAGGAACAAAATGTTCCTCTCGCTTTTGCGACGCCGGAACAGCTATGCGCGCTATCGACGCATCAACGCGTTTTGAGCTTTTGAGCTTGGAGCTTTTAAAATCTGTCACCGACACACATTAACCGTTACGCACTTGGAGCCCGGCTGCACAATACGCGAGCTGCGAGCACGCTGCTTGTTTTCGAGTCCGTTGTACCGAATGCAAACATAGCTGTGTATCGTCCCGGCTATCGACACTCGTTGTTCGCGTTGGACGCCCTACGTTCGCGGAGCCAAGCGAATTTGTTGCACACATGTTGCTCCCTTAAAATTCGGCTGAAAAAAATGCAAAAATAAGAGAACGAGTGACAGTAAAACGAAAAAAAAAAAAAAAAAAATACGCTCGATGATATTTTCCTCTTCTATAAAAAAAAAATGACTTTCGGCTATTTGTTGAAACGTTCTTAAATTTCTTCCAATCTCCTTTTTATTTATTTATTTTTTTTTTTTCTTTTATGAGCCATTTTCTGAAACATATCATTTTTTAAGACAAAATTATGACTGCAACGAAGATTAAAGTGTCTCTCCGTCATCTAAATGTCATCGTAATGTTTGATAAAAATTGGAAGATGTCCCAGCAGATCTTGATACGTATAAATTCGTGATGCGCTGCCTCTATAGCTTTTTATCGCAGCGCGATTTATGAAGACTTTAGCACGATGGGTGGTGGCGACTGGGCACGGAGCGGCCCTCAAAATTGATTAATGAACGAGGCGGCCGATCGATTCGATTAAACCAGTGTAAACGAAAGGGCGACCGATAAATATCTGCCGATATAAACGTCGACGTTACGTCGTGACTTTTCCATAAATCAAAAGCCCCGGTCGCGCGTATGCCCGCGTAAACGTGCCAACGTGCCCAACAATAACAATCCCCTATATAGCTGGATCAGGAACAACCGCGATAATTGACGCGTACGCGTGACACAATCGTTAAAAAAATTGTCGTAGCGCGTATTATCGTCCTATAAAATATTAAGGGCCATCTAATTAACCATAAATTGCAATACAGAGCGAAAAATCATTAAAAATATACACGTAGAAAACGAAAATGAAATAATTAAAGATTGAATCAGGCGAAAAATTTGTAATTATTATATTCCCGTTGTTGATTGATAATATTATGCATTTATTTATGATGAATAAAGGTAGAAATAATGAAACCGAAGTAATTTACATAATAATAATCTTATGACGTTTTGAAAACCGTTTATAAAAGTTGTACATTATTGTAATAGCTAGTATATCGCAGTAAATGCCGACTTGGATAAAGCGAAAAAAGCAAATGCATATTTAATCGAATGTTTAATGTTCAATTTTCCCAATATAAAACATTTCTGTCGCATATTCTAAAGATAGATGACATACGCATATCTATACGCAGACATCCATCTCTACATGTACATATATAAGAGACAGATTTTATGCAAATCTCAAACGAGTGAGAGAGGAAGAGAGAGAGAGAGAAAGAGTATATCTGCGTAGTAAGGCTGTCACTGACAGCCCTGTCTTCACAGGCAAATTTCACTTTTTGTCAACGAACGGTCGTTTGAAAGGAACGAATATTGGATTCGGTTATTACTTCTTCGATCTTCGCCCGATCTCCTATACCTTCTCGATCTATCTCCGCGTAACAAACTGTATGTGAAAAATCGATTCCGCTCTACAATCGCATATACATATACATATATTTACGTGCGATTATTTATTTTATCGCAAAAAAAAATTTATATTGTAAATTTAATATGTCGTGTTTTAAAAATTTATAATATTGTAAAAATTCTTTTTTCACATAAGAAAAGATAGATTCCACGTAAAAATATTCTGAAAATGATAGAAAGAAAGCAGAACTGACACAAACTTACAAAGAATTCGGTGCGAATTTTTACGCATACTATGCAAAACTTTCGGTAAACGCGATATATTTAATAAAGCGACGCGAAACGTAAAAACAGAATAGAAAGTGTGTAAATTAATATTTATAATGGGTGACATTAGTGACTATTTATATTCTCCGTGTATGTAACACATATATTAATTCATTCAATTAATTATATTTTGTCATTTGCCAAAAATACATCCGTACGGATGACCGATATAATTGTGAATCATATGTATTGTATAAAGCATAAATTTATTAATTTTTTGACTACAATTGTAATATGTAATGCGCGATATAAAGCACTGTCATGGACTCACTGTCATTTACTACAATTACATTATCGGCGCAAAGTCGAAAAAGCTTGAACAAAATGCGATATGTACGAGTTTTGCAATGGAATTTAGTTGAGTTTATTATACACGACTCGCGCCGGGTTATGTTTCGAAATCAGTATTTATATTAATACGACTGCGCATACATCGTGTTGAATTTCAAAACAAATATTTTCATTTAATGCAACATGTGATATAACAATTACTGGCCTACCAGTAATCTGATCTATTTACATTTAAAAATCATTTACTAAATTTAATTAAACTTATTCACGAGCCTAATAAAAAGTAAATTAGCCGATTCCTCATGATTTATTATCGTTAATAGTAAATATTTTATATAATAGTAAATATTATGATAAAGAAGAATTGTCGAAAATCATTCAATGTCTTAAATTAAGAGATTTCATTAAATTTGCGACAATCTTAATTAGAGTAATGAGTAGTCTAGTCGTTAGTATACAGCCGTTTAAATTCCATTATTTTTTCCTTAACAAATTGCCAATTCCTGATCAAACCGCACCTTACGAAACATAATCAATATGCTGGACTAGAAAGAATAAAAAAAGAGAGAGAGAGAGAGAGAGAGAGAAAACACAGATGAGACGAAAATAGATTAGCTAATATCATAACGGAGTTTCTTACTTTAATATAGGGACGAGATAAATGGTGCGATAAGCATCGGAGGTTCAGATAAAGAAGGAAGAGTGCATTTCGTGATTTATCATAGAAATCTGTAATGATATGAAATGTACTTTCTTAAAAATACATTATTCTATTTTTATTAATTTTATTAATGAAATGAATATCGATTAATCTTAATTTAGGATTAATATAATAGTGATTATATGGATTTGACTTAAATCCATATCATAGTTTTTAAATGAGAAAGATAGAAAAATATTAATTTTATTTTTAAACTATGAAAAATTTATATTATTAATGTAAAGTTGATAATATTGACCAAAAAAAAATTGGCTCGTTTATCTCATCATTATTAGAAAAACGATATCAAATTGACATCTTTAACACATTTTCATCTATTTTTCTACAATTAAACGCTACATTTTATAATTACTGTTGTATATTTATAGCAAAAGTTTAATTAGCTTATTCATTAGAATTTAAAGTTTCTGTTCATTTATATGTTAAATCGGGTGTTGCATCAATAGTTTTTGAATTTCGAAAGTTTCTTCCTGTGGCTTTGTTTCACAAATTAGATAATTTGAATAGCGGTAATAGTAGAATATCTTTTTTTTTTGATAATATTACATTATTTTATATGTTTTTTGTAAATCTACTTAAAACACATCTAAATCTATTTTTCACTTTTTTTTTTTTTATTATGATTTTTATCATGTTTTTGCAATTTTCGGTGAATATTCAATAAATCTGTTTCGGGGATCAATTTCTTAGATTTCGATTTTTGTTCGCTTTTAAAAAAGAACATTTGCGAAAAAAAGAAAAAGAAACAAGAAGTTTGAAACAGTATCATCAAAACTGTAGTATACAAAGCTAACGACGAAGAACAATCCGTAATAAATATGGTATATATGTACCTTAAGTAAAAATTTTTCGTTCTGAATCTTGCAGTTAGATATAAAGAATCCAAAAACAAAATGACATATCGGTTTTGGCATCTTTTCTCCACTTCCAAGCAGACGACAGAACAGGATTCTCCGATACAATGGCAAACTCCGTTTCATTTTAATGTTAGCCCGACGACACACGTTATGACGACGCAACAGTCCACGAGAATGAGGTAGGTAGGTAGGTAGGTAGGTAGGTAGGTAGGTAGGTAAAAGGATGGGACTGGGTAGGTATACGTATAGTGAACAGTGTCGACATAGCGTAAGGGAGAGTCAAAAGGGAGGGACGGCAGCGCTAGAGCGAGGTGTTAGTTTCCTGGTCGGATATTAGCTGTCACGCGGCTCACTGGACAGGACACACCAGACGTATACACAGTGAGGACACGGTGTAAAGGTAGCACCGACACCCTAAGTACGCCGGACAAGCCCGGCATCGAAGAGAGAGAGAGAAAGCACTCGTCACGTTTATGTATAGAAAAATCTGATCGCGAACGTTACGGAAACCGGATTCGGCATGGACGCGAAATTCTCAGATATAAACCGGGCCTACATTTGTGCACCGCCATTTCCACCCCGTGTCTCCTATCCTCTCGTTCTCTCCTCTCTCTTTTACCAGGCAAAACGTATCTACAGACACGTCAGATTGATCGGCCGATATAAGGAATTTTACCGAGAGAAAATACGCTAAGAGATATCCGAGATATAAATAATACGTCTTAACTCTTCTCTTGCGACGACTTTGTCGTCGATGCAATTGTCTCATTGGAAATTTTACCGTTACGCACTACGTCATACATTATATATATGACAATTAAAAATTGTGAAATAATGAGTTTAATGTAAGAGAAAAAAATTATAAATCGTAGCATATCGATATCCTCGCGATATTGTTTACAATTTTGTATCTCATACATCTGAAGCGAAATCTGATGTAATTTCATTTCATCGATTTATTCAACACATTGCGCTAAATATCGTCCGTTTATTTTCTGCGATGTGCCATTTTAAAAATGGTATGTAGTCCGAGATAATAGATTATAATTTAATTATATCAATAACATGGTAATTAATATTTGAACGACGATCCATTCTGCTGTAATTGGCAATCAGTTATCCGGAATTAGCGAACGGTCGATATATTCGATCCAGAGAAAGCACCGGTTTTCTTTACGCGTGTAGCGCCGTAATGAATGGCATTTCCATTCCGAAAGTGGAATGTATCGGGCTTTCATTTCCAGACTTACACGCCAACGTTTCACATCTCGCATCAAACATATTAATTATTCAAAAAACGTGCAGCGTACCGAAAGGTAATTTGTTCTCGCGTAATTACGATACAATTTATAATGGCGATTGATGGCGGCCAAGCAAAAGTAACATAAACCCGACTTGCAAAGTAAGCGCATGCAACGTACTCAAAGTGTCTGCCAATTTAACGGTGGCCGAGATTGCTTGATGAGCGCATCTGCGATCCGCCACCGAATATACATCGAATATACATCATGTGTATACGTGTAAACCTATATATGGCCTATATGTCGTAGTCAAGGTGCGGCATACGTGATGCAATGCAGCCCAGATCGTCGCCGGAATACCAAACTACCAACCCCCTCCGTAGCCTTCACCATCCATACCCGACGCACGAAATCGTCGTCTTCCTCTCTCCTCTCCTGGCAACCGTAGGACGTCCACGGAACCCTCGCATCATTCTCGTGTGTTTGAGACGCGTGCGTCTGCCTATTCGTGTATATACACACGAATTCGTACACACTTATGTATCGACGAAACTTATTGCCGCGCGACAGTTTACATCCTGAATTTACAAAATGCAACTTCGATATCGATACGATTCTAAAATCCCGTCACGCTCTTTCTCTCTCACTCTCTATCTCTCTACGTAATTATGAATATTTTTTTTTTCTATAGAAAAATTTATAATTTATGTCCAAAAATTGACGTATATTTTTCTATAAAAATTGGATAAATTTTATATATATACATATATTATTATTTCGACAGAGTATAAAAGAGAGTGTACACTATGTCGTAAAATGTCAAGATGAGAGATTTAGAATCAGATTTCTCCACAGATTTAGAATCACGATACTGAATTTATCATTGAAAATATGTCTATTTTATTTCAATCTCGATGCATGTAAATAGAATCAGTTATATGTGAGATATTTGCATCAGATTAGCATTAACGAAAACTATTTAAGACGAAAAGCGGAATATACATAAATGCTTAAAATACAGTATTATCATGAGTATTATATTCGCAGATTTACCGCAAGAGGATCACGATAAGATCTGATAATACATTCCTTTACGTTATCGTAAAATCATATCTGACACACAACACACACACACACACACACATATTTATTTAATCTGCTATTTATCGTATCGTGGAAAATCATAATTTTTAAGCTGACAGAATTAGGATATCGAGAAAATGTCAACTTGAGCGTTTGAAAATAATACAGAAATCTTTTACAAGATTGTAGAAAGATTAATAATCACTTTGAATAAGGAACATGTGTTTGTAGAAATCTCTACTTTTCGTTAAAAAAATTCTTAAACCTAATCTCGTTTCTCCAAAGTTATGCAAAAGCGGTCTACGAAATACTAATAGAAATATTATTTACTAAGATGATGGCAACCTGCCAGGTAATCAATGGCATACCAGATAATCAGGAATATATTCACGAACGTCGGGAGATTCAATGGTTTGCCACTGTAATGTCTGCAACGTCATCGAGGTCACCGCTTTAAGCAATTATCATAAAAATATATAATCACTTTTTTCTCTATTGAATAAATAAAACATTTAACATATTTCAAAAGTATTCAAATCTATTTCATGTATTTTTAATTCCATCTCTCCCTTTCTTAATTCCAAACATTTAATTTATAATTTTCAAGACTCTCTAGGACAAAATAAGAATTTTCCAGGCAAGTCTTTTTTAAAATTCTTTTAAATTATTAGAATTTCTTTCATATAATTCTCTAAAACAATATGGACATTATTCTGAAATATTCTTTATATTGTTGTATATGATATATATATTATTGCATTTATCTTTCATACAAATCTTCTATCCAATATCTATGTGTATGTATACTTATATCAAGCTTCATTAACTTTTATTTTTATCGCGTCTACCGATCTTCACTATCTATTACACGTGCAAAATAATATGATTTCTCTTTAGAACGATGCAATTTTTGTCTCAGCTTCGCTGTCCTACCGGCCTTAAAAGAATTACAGTCTGTCGCGCTTAAAGGAAAGCTGAGTCCGAGAAATCTGTAAGATCGGATATCATCGAGTAGAGTCACGAATGTTCCGCGTCGTTCGAATTTTTGAAGGACGGAAAAATGAGATTGCCGACTCGACAAAATCCATGTATTCCGACGATAATATCAAAATTACCAAATTACTATCTTTAAATAAAGACTAGTCATTGCACATATAGGTATCGTACACACTCAAGCTGATTGCTAAATTGAATTACATATAAAACTTTAATATTTATATCAAAGTATTTATATACAAATTTATACACAAATTTACTTTATATATATGTGTGTGTGTGTTTCGTAATTTCAAAAATAAAATTACAAAAGCTCTAGTCTCACTTATCGGCTTCGCTTAAGATACTGTTGATGAAGATAGGTCAAAGGATATTTTTTGTATTTACATATATATGTCACGCGTGGATTCGTCATTTCTCATCTACATACTTTCATTGATTTATCGTACAGTCCGTCATGCTGATCGAAAGAAATCAGTGTAGTAGGGTTTTTACACATCGAGCTTGGTTGGAAAATGTGCTGACAGAAGCGTTGCTGCCATCATGGGTTAACGTTAGCGGAGTGAAACGGGTCTAAAATACACGAACGTACAGGAGCGTTGCGGATATAAGCAAGCCGTAACGGTTACCAACCTAGGAGCCACCTCTATCTATCCTACCTATCCTACTATAGATAAGAGAAAGAGAGAAGAAGGAAAAGTGAAAAAAAAGAGACAGAGAGCTACAGCGGTCTAGAGTAAGGGATGGTCGGAGATGAGCTCGAAGGTTGCAGAGATGACTGCGGGGTTGGGATTGGACGTGATCTTTCATAGCTGCTTGATTGGCTCAGCATACGAGCAAATGTATTGTCCCGGCTGTGGACGCCGGGAGTTCGTATCGGAATGGCAAAATATTTAAGGCCGTGTTAAACTGGCAACAATAAAAGGAGACACGTTGATGAAATCAAGATCGCAAGAAAGTTGTGCGCCGGGGCCGACCCTGCACGTTCACGCTTAGCTCAAGAGAAACGCCTCGGTAGAGGTTGGGGGGAGGAATAAAAATAAAAAAGGAGACACAACCGAGAACAGCCAAGTTAGCTTCCATGTCATTATGTCCAATAACTAATAAAACGTTAATAAGACTAATAAAAAACGAAATGAGGTTTTAATCGTCGTTTCAGAATCGTTAAATGCATAGATTAATATGTTTTGAGAAAACGTTTGTGTTTATACAAAGTTTGCTTTGCGATCGATCCATTATACGTGTAAGATACAAATTTATATCCTTAACAAAATATAATTACACGACGCAAAAAATTAGAAAGGCAATTATCGTGACAATTACTAATTATGTTCACCAACATAAGTAATTAATCTCTTTCTTTCTCTCCTTCTCCTTTCTGTTATTGATATATATATATATATATATATATATATATATATATATATATATATATATAATACATATAGTGTATGTGTAATAAATATTATTACTATATTCTCAAACATATTAGATATTATAAGACGGTAATATATATAAAAACAAAAACGCCAAATACATGAAAAAGTATTTAAATTATATGCAACCAATAGAAATAAAAATAAAGAATAGTTATGCCACTATCAATTTATTATCGATGTTTTGCAATTTAATACTTTTTTAGTTTACAAAACACATTTTATATATATATATATATATAATCCTTTTACGATTTAAAAGAAAATTTTTCAAATATGGATTTGAAAAATATAATAACGCATGATTAATTGATATATTTAAGAAGCGTTTTATATTTGCATATTGACAATATGCTATTGAGACAAGCATGTATTGTATAGATTATTGAGGAGATTGAGGGAAACACTTTTGGTTCCAATATTCTACAAGATTGTCTGTTCGACGTAACTCTGCCGACTTCTGACCTTTCGAAAATTACAAGTAATTACGCCGAAGTTCGAAACGATCGACACGTGAATCGTGCAAATATCATCCGGTATCGCGAAATACCTGGTTGCCACGAATTGCAACGGAGACATTGGGAACAAAGGAAGGAAAAGAAGAGTGAACGGCCGAGAAGACTTGCCGAGAAGAAACGACTGAAGTCACGACTCCGCTCGTAAATATTAGGCGTCCTACCCCTGATTGGGGTGTGAATCTTGTGGCACAACGTGGTATATAATATGTCTACGGATGTATACATGTTCGCTGATATAAATGCGTACACATACACGCGCACAATCTACACGAACATGTGTTAAGCCAGTAACTTATTTTCACCAGGGCCAAAGCGATATTATATTTAAGTTTTAAGTTATTTAAGTTTTTGAATTCTCGACACTTTTTCTTATATTTTCGAATCAATTCCCCTTCCCCTCGCATACAACGCCTCCGTGCCTTATCACGCTACTGATTTCTCAGGATACGCTTCGACCGTAGGGATCGCTAAGAGTGTACGAGAACAGGAACCGTCTTTTTAAGTCTACTCTCTAAACTTTTATTTCTTAGTGGAACGGAAGAAACTTGAAGTGGCTGTAAAATCGGAAGGAAAGGAGATGGATTATGGAAGGGCGCGTTACTGAATCGCAGATTCAGTAATATACCCTAAGGACTACATCGTCAATGGAGACCGAACGACAAATGAGAGAGAGAGAGAGAGAGAGAGAGAGAGAGAGATAGCAAGTAAAAAACGAGACAGAGAGAGAAACTGTATATTAATTATATTTTTTAGATAAAGTCCTTCATTTTATATATTTCGATTCTTTTCCTTTTTATTCAATTTTGCATCAACGGATGCCACGCAATACATGTCAGTTATATATTTTATAAAGAGTTTTTGATTTTAAATATAATAATTGCGGTAGTACAACTGTAACGTGAAATAAAGTAATACATTTTTATCGAATAAAATTTGTTATCCTCTCGCACGCGGCGTACAACTCGCCTCGTTATCCCGAAGCGAATTTAATTCATTTCAATCAGCCAAACTCTACCGCCGCCACCCTTAATGGCGCATCAGCCGGCTCTTGAAAACGGGGAGGACTTCTGAAAAACGCATAGTTATCTTCCCGTTTCCGATTTTATTTCCCCCCATTTTATTTCCGCCGATGTCCACATCGTTTACGATACGTGCGCGAGTGTGTGTATGATGCGAGATCGAGAAGGAGGGGGAGGGATTTAAGCAGTTTCTCCTCAACGGTGCAAACCTAATGACGTACGTGCTCGTTCGCTTCGACCCTCTCTCCCGGTTTTCCTCCATTTCCCGATCCCCTTTCCCGCCTGATATCCCCTGCAGCCTCGACCGCTCCTCTTCTCCTTCAACATCCACCCTTGCACCCTTTCGTCTCCGCCTTCTCCAAGCCCTTCTCTAAAACCTGCCTGCAACTGCAGAACTTAACGCGCCCGTACCTAGTTTCGCAAGCGTAACAAGAAGTAACAGCTGCAGCGAGTCCGCGGCAGCCACCGACGATATATCCAACAAGAGATCGAGCAGACGAAAGTAATTATGTGGAATACATCGAACGTAATCTCCGTTCCTGGTGCTCATAGGCCACGAATGCCGCCCATCCACCAACATTCTTGCGTATACGAAGAAAGTTTTGATTTATCGTTTCGCTTTATCCCCGCCATACCGCTCGTATTTTTTCTAATACAACCGTAATAAAATTAATCAAGCTACTCTCAAATAATAAGCTTGTATCTGTGCGCAAGTTTTTGAAACATTACATCTCAATTTCAATAAGATTATTGTATTGCAATAATTTTGTAAGAAATCCTTTTAATATTTGATATTTATATACATATACATACATAAATTAAATGTATAATATGTAAATAAATTGCTAAATTATTTTATCAGCATACACACACACACACACACACACACACATATCACAAACGTTGTATTGTGAACTCGGCAAGACTAATAGCAGAATGGACGATTTAATTACATCTACGTAAGTCGTATTGGAGAAGAATGATGATTGATCGTTTGTTATGCTTAATATCATAACTTCTGGTGGTATATTGACCGATTTCAAGATGATGGAAGACTTTCTCGTGCGCTTTTTGTTCACTTTTTTTTATAATATCTTAACATGGAGAGAAATATCAAATAAGGTATATGTGCCGTTCCGCAATTCTTAGAAAAAATTAAAATGATTATAGTAAGTGATTAGTATGAATCCCCCGTTTAGCATTTATTATATATCACTAATCAATAATAATTGTTTTGCTTTTATATACAATATATTCATGTTATAGCCAATCAAAGATTTTTGAAAATACTGAAAATCGCAGTAATTACGAGAATTGCTTTCAATTGGACACATTTGATGCTGTTTACATGTTTTTGATTTTAACTACGTGTAATATATATATATATATCAATTATAAAATCTGAAACATAACAACAGATAGAATATAAAACACTTTATATTTGGTACGCTATTTCTATCCATAAGTAATTGATATATTGTATATATATATATATGCGCATACAACTGTGTATATAACGTTTTTATATCACAGACATGCCGCGCTTGTTTTGCAGCGCAATCACAGTAATTGTAAGTACACAATAATCCGAATTTAATATACCGCGTCTATTATAACGCCACGTATCCATACATTATGGAAAGAGCTAATCTATTCTTGCCTATCCGATCGATATTGCACTTTTTCGTGAGTCTTATCAGAATGTAAATAGCGGTGTTGGAGTGGTACGCGAATTCGAGTTACGGTGGAGAGGCTGATGAAAGCGTTGAATGAAACAAGTTTGCTTTTGTCTAACAATTACGCTGAAACAATGAGGTAGCCCGCCCTACGGACAAGGGTGGCTACCCTGTTCGGCAGCTGCCACCTCTTATACTCTCCTCCGTAGCCGCAACGGAACGATCACAACCACCAAGTTGGTGCACCGACGTAGCACCAACACAAATCCCGCCAATCCCAAACTAATATCAAACTCTTCGAAAAGAAAAGGTGGGGGAAGCCGAAGATTCACCCTCCATTTCTACAGTTATATCTGTATATATGGAGAGAAAAGATTTAGGTATCCCGAGGTATATACATGTGTTACACACGTATATGTATATCTTACGGTGTAAGGATAGATTCGCGTTAATGTATAGGAATACTAACTAAAATCACCGATGGTGATCGTAAATGTATTGATTGATAATCCGTGTGCTATCGCAGTATTCACACGCGTGAGAGAGAAAACGGAGCGGACGGCGTGTGCGATGATTAAGGATAGAGACGGAGAGAAAAGAGATCGAGAAATAGGTCGGAGCGAGAAACCCCCCACAGAGTCTAGAAGTAAAGCAGAAGGAGAGGATGTTCCGCGGCAAATAATTGATTGTATTAGGCGAGTTAGTATTCCGCCCGCGGATTGCACGGCCAAAGTCTCGCCACGCAAAGCTTCCAGTAACCTGTATAACGCCATGTACATATATGTGATATATATATATATATATATATATATATATATATATTGTATATATATACATATCCCCGCAATACGACAAATGTTTGCGGAGAATCATAGGCCTCGCGGCCATCCCCCAAACATTGTGTCGTTGATCGAATGACCCTGATGTAATAATAAAAGATTTCAATGCTACGAGATTGTAAAAATGTATAAATCACATAAATCGTATTAAAGCGTGGATCAAGCCTGTAATTTGCAAAATTTACTTTATACGAGACTACACGTTTAACAAAAAAAGAATAAATTTTATAAATTATAGTATAAATGTCTAATATGATTTTTAAATTCTTTCTATTCCTCTGTAGTTGTAAACTTTTATATAAATCAAGGTAACATATTGCAACTAAACCACGAATGGATTATATCACTGTAACGCGCATGAGCCGATTCGTCGAATACAACTATCAGTTTGCAAGGGAAGTGCATTTGTACGCGTTGGAGTGCCGTATTCGCGCACGTAAAATCGGACCGGCACGCTGACATTTGAGATATTTAGAGAATTGTCGATTTTTCGAAGACGCCGCATTTTTTTCGTTGCCTCGACGCTCGTAATTGAATCGTAACCCAAATCTCGGGATAGACCGACCGCGCTTGTTACAACGCATCGCAACTCGTCGGACGGATGAGAGCACGAGACAGGAATCGGAGAAAATCTTGAGCAGAGATGTAAAAAGAAAGAGAGAGAGAGAGAGTGAGCGAGACAGAGAGAACATAAGCGGGAGATGCCAAGAGGGAGAGAAGCAATTCGATCGATCAGGTCGCAACTTTCATAGAAACTGGCAGAGGATTTCGAAGACGAGGAGGCAGTCGCGGACGATGTGATGGAAGAAGAAGGAGACAAGAGAAAGAGAGACAGAGAGAGAGAGAGAGAGAGAGAGAGAGAGAGAGAGAAGGAAAAGAGGCGGCAGCGAGGAAAAGGAATGTTATAAGAGAGACGGGCGCTGCCTGTCGGTATTCGATGCCTATACACATCCAGCCAGGTGTAGAGAGGCATGAAGCAAGCCGTAAGTAAGCTGTAAGCCGAAGCAGGCAGGGGAAGGAGGAGGGTATGAGAGGGGCTGGCTCTGACTGGCAGGTTTCTTCATCGGAGAAGCCACCGGAAATGATGCTTCCCTACCCGATACCGGGAATATATTGTCGATGGCCGCGCTAAGAGTCGTATCTACGTTCATGTCAATAAATGCGCCATCGACGAAAATATACTTTAAATATGAAACAGTCAGGCGCAGCAACGTGCCCCCGATCCCCATCGAGATGACTCCCGACAGGAACATGCCTTGAACACGCCTCGATATATACTTTGCTGTCCGACTACCCTTCTTCCTCCTCCGCGCTCTCTTAGTACGTGTACACGCGTGTTCCTCTTCTTCGGTGAACTTCCGTAAACCTTGTTTCGCGCACGGAAGCATGACGACATTACACATACATAGACATACGTGGGATTACTCCGCACCCTCCATGATTTCTTCAAACGCGTTACAACCATTGATTCTACGTAGCCAAAGATCTATCCTCGTTTTCCGTCAGACATACAACGGTCGCATAAAATTAAGATCAAATATTTCCGAAAAAATTGCAAAGAAATTGCTTAGAAATATATTATTTTACAGATAAATTGTATTTGTATATATATATATATATATATATATGTATATTTGTTCAATTTGAAGAATGTAAAAGTTATAATCTATTTTTACACAATCCCTATTTTTTTCCTTCTTTTCTTAAATATATTTAAAAATTTTTTTAAATTTTAAAACATTAATTTAATGAATTTCTGTACGAGTAACTGTATATAATAATCTTTTAAATTATAAGAAATAGTTGTAGAGATTTCTTGATATTTGGTATAATATCGTACAACATTGTATTGCAACATTGTGACGCAGTTTTTTCTTTTTATAGCGATGCGTACGTTCCGCTCCAGTTTCTCCGTTGTCTTACTCGAATTTTATCCAAAATGATCGATTACTACGATAAGAAATTTAAAAAAATGTTAGTTCTAATAAAATTTGTGATTTAAAATTCTGATAAAATATTTTTCAAGTTTACAAATTTGAAGGAAAAAAATTGAGACTACCGATTCGTCAAAGAATTTTTTCCTATAATATCGTCCTCTTTTTTAATAAACTTGGTACAAATTCTACAATCATTTTGCAATATACAATATATCCGCGTGATTTTTTATTCTAATACAGCTTTTTCTTGATTATAGATATTCAGATTAATATCGCATAATCGTTAAGAAAGAAAATGTTTTTCCCCATCTCGTTCTCCCCCGTCTTTTTTCCCTTTGATCTAATCATGCTTGGCAAGACGAGAAGCACAAACGCGAAAACACGCTGAAAATTAAAGTCTACACCTACATGGCTCATAGACGTTTGGCGTCAGACGCTCTTCGTTATCAGAAACGAATGCCAATTATACTTTAACCAACTGCGAGTCCAATTTGTGAACCGACTTGTGGAGGGGCCTCAAAGTTCGGACGAAGAGGCCTGCTCTCCAAGCGTGCTGTAGTGCTTATGCTTGCCTCGCGCCACTGAATAACAAGAATGTCTTGCCCTACCCCACAGACATTTCAAGCGGTAATGCATGGAAAATGTTGTATTCCATTCATCCGCTTTATTCCTCGATCAATAGACATACACGCGTAAAATTTACAGAACGTTTTATTATAGCTTTTATTAATAAATAATATTATATTTATTAGTAGGTAGCAGGTGACACGAAGAAACATAAAAAATTTATTTAAGCGAGATACATAATATACTAAATATCGTAATTATATATCTCGCTATGGAACAGACATAAATTTGCATGCTGCTATACTTGCGCGTTACGCGAATCGCACGTATATGCGTGATGGAGAGAACGCGCGTGGGCCTCTACACCGCCGTTAGAAAGAGTCCGTGTATGAAGATTGAAAATGGATTTTCAAAACGCAATTTCCCAGCGAGGAAATGAAGCGCGTGCACGGCTCGGCGGCCATACCTATTTGTGTTGGACCGTATGCTGAATATTAACAAAAATAATCAAATTCACCTCTTACAGTCAACTACGATCAAGCTTTCGACGATTGGGTGTGGAGCGATTTTATGCACTTTATAAATCGTATATTATCTTGTACAGATACAAGAGGGAAAGAGTGAAAAAAGAATACAAATTTGTACATAATTTGCTAGTATTGAAAATCGTCTACCGATGATTTTAGAGTTCTCGATCATCGTCTATTTGAAATTTGAAGGGAAGAAAAGTTATTCTACATACATAGATAATCTAATTATTTCTTTAACGATAGATATTTGTTTCAGATACCGATGCACATGTACAACAAATTAATTAAAGCTTTATTATTCAAATAATTTATAGCTTTGACAATCTCTGGAAAATTACCGTAAAATTATTATTACTAAAGTCTCTTCTGTTGCTCTGTCATTCACCCTTCAACTATTGTTTGTGACGTATCATATAAAGCCGACTGTAAAGCGCATACTTTGCGCACGACATTGTTTTTGACTACCAACGAAACAGACTAAAACACAACGACGATGCGAAGCAGCTGCCACAGGCAGACTCATTTCCAATCATTTTCAAACATATTTCATGTCCAGGTTCGGAAGTCGATTAAATATCGAGTGGTTCGATTTCATGCCATGATTAATATTGTCCGATAACATGCGCGAGGAATGTAACGCTCGTCGAAAACGAGCGAATTACAGGCATAAAATTTGTAGAATGCCATTTTTCTCTGGCTGAACAATTAATTAATAGTACTTCATTTATGCCGAGGGTACTGAAATTAAGCATTATATCGAATATTCTGCCAAATTTATATCTAGAAATCGTATCGACCTTTTACGTTCGCATCTGTTGCTAAATATTGATGTTCGATATCCTTATGTGTATTTTAAGTTAGAGCAAATTTCGTTGCTAAGTTTCAATCGCTATATATATCGTATTATACACACGATTGGAGATCCATAAAACCGCTTTAATAAGATCTAATTACTAAGCATCGATATTAAACATATGTGCCTGACATTATTATAACTATTATAATTACATTATTATCATATTTTAATTGTCACAATTATTATTATATTAAAAATATAAATCGAAATAGAATATATATATATATATATATATATATATATATATATTAAAATTTATCTAAAAACTTTTCAAATGACTCTGAATGAGCCTCTTTGCATCATTATCGTAAATCTTTTAATCTTTCGATTGAAATTACGCGTGTATCAGAAATGGAAAAAAGAAATGGAATTCATTTGAAAAAAAAATAGTCATGTAAAATAGTCAAGCGAGTTATAAAAAGTATTCAGAATACAAACTGATCCACAGAATACACAGGCTGATTTGCAGTGCGTGAAACTTGATATATGCGCATCGTATGTCATATATTTATTATTATTAGACTGTTTATACGCGGTACACCCGACGTTTTCCATACCGGAATCGAAAATAGATTGATTTGCGTTTTGTCAGACGCGCGAAGTTTATCGGCAGATTAACAATAATTATTCTACGAGATCCATCAATAGATACGGTTAAATGAGTATCGAATCGTTCGGAGTCGCGGACGCGATAAGCCGTTAATGGAATGCCGCGGCGGAAAAAAAAAGAAGAGACGAAAAGAGACGAGGCCGATAGGATTGCTTTTAAATTCGGTTATCTAGCGGCGCACTACATTCACTGTATCGGCAATAACTTAGTTGTCTAATACTTCACAGATCGCGGCGATTCGACGGTGCGTGCGATGCGCGACGGAAAAGTCGAAACTCTATATAAATTTCCTATAGAATTTACGAAAAATATAAAGCGCATACGGATAGAAGAAGACGAGTTGAATAAACGAGGGGAAGATGAGAGAGCGAGCGCGACCGATGGCAGAGAGCTGTGAAGCAGATTTCCATCCCCCTTGGGGGTACCGCGGGCTGCCAGCCTCCGCTAGAGCCGATTAACGGGGTAATTTATCAAAAAATAAACGCATGCTTTTAAGCTGATATTTTGCGACACGTGGTGCAAGCTTGCACAAAATATCCCAGGTACAATTCACCTTCGCTACCTCGGTCCTGGGATAATTATCAAACATTCCGTAGGTCGTAATCGTTCTTTTTCATTCTGCCTAAAGCCGTCGGATAATACCTCCAATTTTCTCGTTTTTTTTTGTTTTGTTTTTTTCGATTTGCGCGACCAGAACGCGCGATTACTCCGTGATTATTTTATTGGTAAAGCAATAGTCCATTTTTAAAAAAATGAGAAAATAAAAAAAATGCATCCATCGCACACTTCTATTTTTTATATTATATCTCATCCTAAACTTAAATTTTGCGAGACTACTTTTTCAAGAATTATAATATAAGTTTCATAAAGTTTTTTTTTTTTTTTTTTTCTTTTAAATGCTAACTTTTTTAAATTGTTAATTCTTATTTCTCTCGTGTTATTGAGAGAAATATAGAAATTGCGAAATCTGTCTATGCAGTCTTGCCATATAAACATTTTATCTATATAAATATCGTACACCACAGAATGTAGTATGTTATGTTTACTTTATTTTATCAAAATATAGAATGTTACTCGTTCTGTTTCTATATTCTCTCACATTTTTTGTTCTTACGCATTTCCCATATAATGTTCGGTACAAGTTTCAATGTTTTTTTTTTATGGACGAAATATTGATAAAAACCGCAGCGTATTGTTTCACATAAATGTGTTCCCTTTACGCAAGCGGTTTTTCAATTTAGTAAATGCTCTTATGATACTCTCTGTCTCTCTTCTGTATGAGAGAGAAAAGGGAGAGAGAAAGTTTGCTTGAAAACAAATATCGGCTACAATTGATTTACAATATATCATCGATCAATATTCGTCAAATCGGCGACCGCTGCGTTTCGTTTGTCATCTCGTAATTAATTAAAGGTTTTATAAAACATATTTTTTTACATCAAAAAAAGTTATCTACTTCTTGTATTATTTTTATTATGCTATACACAATTCATGCAAATGTCTTCATTAAACTACTCATGTTGTTAAAAAAAAAGAAGAGATTCAATATTCTTTCTGGTCATATTTTAGTTTTTTAACATGATTCTTTCAATATATTTTAATATAATATATATATATGTGTGTGTGTGTGTGTGTGTGTGTGTGTGTGTGTGTGTGTGTGTGTGTGTATGTACGTATGTATAATACAAGTCCACATTCAGTGATAAGCAAATTATTTATTAATATCACGACTCTGATTATATACATATATGTGCACACAAGTATATGCATATGTATAGATATTGTTTTCCTACTGAAACTTTTTCGACTTTTCATCGACGTAGTCGGGAGCCAACGCATGCCGAATAATCCACTATGAATATAATTAATTCAGGACGAGCGTGAGGGAAGGTCGCCATCGTGGCTTCGGCCCTTTAATGTCCCGTACAGGTGTTACCGATGGCAGACTCAAGCCGCTAATGTATTGACCGTTCTTAGATACATTGGATCGCAAAAATTTCACATAGCGGGGAAAAAAATGGATGGGCGTCGGTTATCGGGGGTATCCGCGGGGGCATCGCGCCTCGATCGAGGCAATCGATTTTCGCTCAGGCAAGATCCGAGGCTGGTGACGAGTAAAATTGCCGGAAGCGATGTCAGACAATATTTCGCTCGTTAAGGGCCGGCGCTGCGCGCCCAGGAAAGGCGGACGGAGGAAGTGGAAGAGATATTAAAAGTAAGGCACGATGGGCGAACTTATCTCATTAGAACAGCTTGTAAAGCCAATCTCCGTGCAGCTTTCGTCCCAACGTCGGGTTACACACAACTTTCAACGGCGATTGAGAGTTCGAACTTGTCCCTTTCGTGACTGGTAGACCGTCTCTCTACCCCCGCCGTCCCTTCTATCGAGGAAATTCGAGAATAAGAAAAAGCGATGCCCGATCATGGTCAACTCGCGTTATCTCGAGTTAACTAGGTAATTCCCTGGAATTGCGCTACGATGTTTGTATGCGATCAGAATCGCTGCATTAGCAGTTTTATTATTGCTTTGAATAAACTTATATTTCAGATATTAAAGGGATAAAAAATTTTCTTCCTTGAGAGAAAGAGGTACAACATCTACGCGAGAATTAATAAAAACTGCAAATTTATCGCAAAATTATTTGCAAGAATCACTGCGAAGCTTATTAGGCTGGCAACATCGTCCGTCCTAACCACGATCAACAGATAAATCGAACTGGCTACGGATATTAAAGTATGCTAAAAAAATCTATATCGCCACCTGTGCCCTTAATGCACTCATATGTATGTGTAGAATATTCTAATGTGATTTCTGATTCATAATGCATCTGCAAAGAACGCAGGCGCGCGAGAAACGGGTAGCGCGTTATATTCCCCAGTTCACATACATAATACAATAATATATTCTTCTCAAAACCACATATTCCGCGGAATTCACTTATCGAAAATTTTTCTATCTTCAAGAAAACAAACGTGAAAAGACTCGTACAAGATCTAGAGATAACAAATATTATATATAACATCTCGCATAATTGTTGATAATTTAATTTTTACTTATTGTAACTTGAATTATAAATAAATAATAATATTAAAATAATAATTGGAACGAATGCATGCCTATGTATAATATTTTTCATCCAGTTTTCTTATCTCAATTATATCAAATATATTACAATCAACATCGATACTTTATCTTTTTATAACTAAAGATATGTTGCGTTATTTATAATTCCGATCGCCGTGAGTTATTAAAGCCATTTTGGTCTTCAAAGCGAAATATTTGCACTGACCGTCGATAAAATGGAAAAGGCCGTATAAACGATATTCGTTAAGCCTGGAGGAATGCTGTAAAAACGATACCATAGGCGCGATGCTGACGAAACGCAATTTTGATCAGAAAGCGGATTTAAATATTTCTACGAATTCACACTCTGCTTCAAAACGCTGCATCATTGTCTGAATCGATGAGATTACGGCTTTCCGTGAAAGGCCTGACGGCTTGTACAAATATTTCCATATGTCCTCTCTCTCTCTCTCTCTCTCTTTTTTTTTTATCCGCTCTATTTGAGCGAATCCGTTTTAATAAGCACTCGTCGGCCGTTTGTAGATGATTAATCTCTCACAAAAAGAATGGAACACGCGGGAAATCTATCTTCAATTTACGCTCGATCTACATATATATCGTACTTGTATATATGTTATAATCTTCTTTCGCAGAATTCAATAAACTTGAAATAAGGCTATAATTATATACATATATAAATATATACAAATTTAAATATCTAAAATAAAATGTAACACACATCTATTACATTTTATTTTATACATAATAAATGTATATGCAATTCTTGATTTATTAAAAAAGGTGTAGCATGTGTATATATGTCATTTTTGAAATTGTTTATAATAAATTCTAATTTTTCTACAACTTAATTTCTAATTTAAATTGTAGAAAAATTAATAAATTCACATTTTTATTTTTCTACAATTTTTTTATAATTAATTTTTACTCTTTTTAGTTTTCTTAAAAATAAATTTTATCTTATTATCTTTAAATAATAATTTAAATTTAATTTTTAAGATCTGTCTAAAAATAAATTTAATTTTATTCTTTAGTTTATCTTCCCAATATTTTAATATTTTTTCTCTCAATACTTTTTTTAATTTTTAGTAAGCATTTAATTCCTTAAGAGTCTTGAGGAATTAAATGATTATCTTAATCTTAAATTAAAATAGTCCTATAATAATCCTAACAACCTTACTTTTGCTGGCTAAGCCAGCGGGAATCCGGAATGGAAATTTTGCGGGGTGTGTCCTTAATCGCGAGTCCTACTCGCGTGCCCTGCTCGCGTCCCCTAATCGTGTATCCTATTCGCGTGCCCTACTCACGTACTCTATTCGCGTGCCCTACTCGCATGCCCTAGCCGCGTGTCCTAATAGAATGCACCGTATGTTGCTTCCGTTGGGCCAGTTGGACCTACCTTTCGTTGATCCTGGCCATATTCATTCTGGCTACATCTAGCCAGAGATGCAGCTTCGATCTTTGTCGGAGGTTAATGAAGGAAAAAAATTCCTTCGGTTACCGGCTGATTATTATTGCCGGTACACGAGCATAATTTTATGCTCGTTTATAATCGTGAGACATTGTAACAGTTTGTCATGCATCGTTTTAATAAAACTTTACTTTAATTTATCTAATGCCAAGTTATCAATCAAAATTAATTAATTGAAATAATAATATATAATCTTATTTATAATAATATTTAATTTATATTAAAATAAAATTAATAAAACATTTATGTGTCTTATATAATTTAATACATCGATAATTTGGCTTTGCATCAATTAAAGCAAAGCTTTCATTGAGATGATAATACAGATGAATGGGCTATGAAAAATTAGGATAAAATTGGCGCAACATAAAAATAAGTTATTACTATTTTATATAATTAATAAAATTGTTAGCGCCTTCTTCATTAAACAAATTAAATAAAATTTATCAATAAAAAAAATATTTTATATCCTTTTTTGGATAAATTTTTGCTTTAATTTATATTTCAAATTATATCTGTAATATATGTTTTAATGCATATTAAAAAAAAAATCTATTGAAAGCTTGAAATTTGATTTTAATCTATCCTAGCCCATCCATTTTAAGGTAACGGGTCTATCTATAATCTACAATCTACATTTATATCTACAATATCTATAAGAATCCGTTACCTGAAAATAAAATAAAGTTCATCACTCACCAGCACTGATGCGCAACAGCGGAGTTGTTGATCTTGAGGCTACGTTGTCTGTAACATACAAATATAAAGTCCAAATTAGAGCAGCGTCCAAAATATTGTACAATCAATATTTTTAAAAATTATTATTTTACCTGCCAAATCCGCGGCACGATGACGGCACCGACGACTCGCTGCTACTTCATTGCTCGAGTATCGCCGCGCAAATGGTAAAAAGAAAGGAATTTGAGCGTCTCACCCCACTACAGTTTATATTCAAGTATCGCTCTATGAATAATAACAAAGCCGTAAACAATAGCGCGCCAATGTTTACGTCGCTGTTTACGTTACCAAAGCCAAATACCATGTTAGGTATTGTTAATTCGCTGCCAAAATATTTTACTGCCAAATTATTTTAATATATATATATATATAGTTACATATTATTTATAAATTTTTATTTATTATTAATTATATTATAATATCAAATCATTTCCCGTTACTGATAGCGATCGCGTTTAGAGAGGAAATTCGACGGAGCGTCTCGCACGACTACTTTCCTGCTCGAGTGTTGTCGCGCGAATGATAGGCCATATATCGTAACAATAGCCCGCTAATGTTTACGCCGCCAAGGCCGATTACTATGTTATTGATAATTTGTAGCTGAAAATATTTTGCGTACTATATGACGTATATAGCGGAATATTAAATTATACAAGTATTTTAAATTATTTATTTAATAAACGATTAATAATATTACGGAATTTATCGTTAATTAATCGGACATACTATTCGACTATTTTGCTGCGCGTTCTCAATCCGAATCATATTTAAATCGTTGGAAAATCGAACGATAAAGCATCGGACGAAATATAATTAAACTTTAAGTATTTTTAAAGAAATAATTATTGCTTATAAAAGGAAAGAAAGATCGCGATAAAATAATAATTTACAATTTTGATTCCTGTCACTTTGGTTCTTGATTACATGTGTATATATCACGCGAAATACGCACCTTGAGATTTATATACATACATACATACATACATATATATGTATAAATCTCTACAAAAATATTAAATTTTATATACAAGTATATATTTTAAATTAATTTTAAATATTTTAAAGATAAATTTTTTCACAATTCCGGTTTTTTATTTAGAGTTCTGGGTAGCATCCCACGAGATACAAAAGAAACTCTTTATTCGTACTCCGATATTGCAAGAGATATTTTAATCATTTTTGTCTATTATTATTTATAAAAACTAAATGGCGCGTTGTATAATATTTCATATATAACACACACACACACACACATATAATATTCCAATAATATGCCGTGAGCAGTTCTCATTGAGATATTCACTTTTAAAAAGGTGTGTTAAATCGATACTCGCAAGTATCGTCATCTCTTTTCTGCGATGCTAATTGATTATCTCTACGCCGCATTGTACATTATTTTATATCAATAAAAGCCTGTCATAATTGACGCACTTGACAGTTCAAATATTAAGTGTGTGTGTGATTTTTATTTAATTTATTTCGGAAAAAGGGAAAACTAGAATTGATATGTGTAAATAATTATATACGCAACACACAAAATAATTAAATGGCGCCCGCTCTTATAATGTTCTAGTTTTATATTAAAATGCACATAGCAAGACTCGTTTATACTTGATTATTTAAGAGATATTTGTTTCTTTCACTTATAAAATCATCGCAACTGGAATTTATCAATAAGCTGTAAGCAAACGTACGAATATATATTGTACAAATGTAAATTGAAAGAACAACAGTAAAGAATTTACCTTTATAATTTCTATCGATTTTATATATATATAGATTTAATTCTGTGTTTTTTAAGAATTAATTGTTCTCAAGATAAAGGACGTTAAAGCTAATATTTTAGACACATTGGAGAGTCGCGTGATATAACAAGCGCAAGATAGGACTGAAATGAAGATTAATGCAAACAAAATGGTACATTGCTTATACGTATATCGAGGCATTATGTTATAAATTAGCTATTGTTCGATATCTCGCTAACCCGCTGGATACAGCTAACTGACGAAGGATAATTTAGCTTAGCCGCGTTCATCAGATTATCCGCGAGAATCGCTACGAGCGCGGCAAAATGCCCTTTCTAATTAGTATGTCGGCCTGTGTGGAAATTATGCCCGATTTGTCGGCGATTTGACGTGTTGCGGAAGGCTGCGAAATACGTATTTCACGTCGGCACTGCTCTCCTTGTTTGTACCCCTTTCAATCGAATAATTGCGCGAGTCCGGCCAAAACATGAAACGAACATTATTATTAATCCTACGGATAGATTACTAAGTGTTCTATGTGTGATAAATATATATAATATATATATATTTTAACTACATAATATACCTACATTCCTTATGAAATTATAGACTATCGCAATGAATATTGCTTAAATATATATATGAATTTACTATATCTCATAATTAAAATGTATCCTCTGTAATTACTTTCATCGAATACTAATATGTGTGAAAGATTCCAAGTTAAATAGATCAAGATCGTACTCTATAAAATTCGTTTTATAAATAAAAAGGTATGTATAAAATTATTAATTTACATTTTCATTTAATTTATTTGATATACAGTCTTAAATCGTATTTTAAATCCGTAATAAATGCTAGATATTTACGTTTTACAAAAATAATTATAAATTTTCATTAAATTAGTTAGATTTAAGTTATTGCAACAGCAAATAAAAGATTGTCAACATAGTATATGCGTGCGTGATAATAAATTGCCGATCGCAGGCACGAGCGCTGATTGTCGTGAATTTGAAAAACAATTAGTGAATTGTGGTTTGTGCGCCAGCACCACGTCTATTTGAACGTACCCTCCACAAATGTTCCGCCGATCTCATAGCGGTCGTCACACACGTATCCAAATTCATTTGCATATACGGAAAATGGTGGATAGAAACCGCGAAAATTTCGCGATGCGGTTTCACGCGAATATAATGGACCTGCACCTAAAAATTGGCGCGGTGACGTAACGATAGACGAAAACTCATTCAAACGTATCGTATTGGTATGTATGGAAAGTCGCGCGCAATAGTATCTCTCCAATTTCCATCAGTGATACGAGAGTATGGATTGTGTCACGATGGGAAACATATACCTGCATAAAGCTGTCATTATAATATATAATAGAGAGTTTTACAAAATATTACGCCACAACAAATAACCGAGAGATCTTTCCAAAAATAGTGAAACGTCTCGTCGAACATCTCACCGACTATGTCGTAGCATGATGCATAATTCATATTTTCATTTCGTAATTTTACATTTCGCATCAAGTGCAATGTGTTGTGCGAAACGATTTTTGTATCCCACGATATACGCGGCTGACAATTTTATTTGCTCTAAGAAATTTTATATGTTTCTAGATTATCACATACACAAATAGAAACGAAGAGCAGATGTAACGCACAATCCACCGTTCACAGTGTATAGCCAACGGCTAATGTCATACCGGGCATATATTCCGCATATTTCCACTGATGATAATTTTATGCGCCATATAAAAATGTACGTATCTCTGATAATCGATACATAACAAAGTTGATCCATTTTCAACTCGATATCAATCTAATCTGATTCCGACAACATATGTCAGCTTACCAGAGACGCATTCAACAGTTTTTAATTGTTTTAACTATACAGTCAGATATTGAAGGATTTTTCACAAAATTAATAAACAAAATTTATTCCTTATGCGTGTAATACAATACAATTAGTCTTATTTTCTGTGCGCGATTAAATATTGCAGAAAAATTATATGCAAAGTGTGTATAACATGTACACATTAATTATAAGTAATATGACACAAAATATAATCACAAAAAAAAAATTGGATTTGAAATTTTCACTGACGATTATTTTACACATTAATACGCATAGAAAAATTTTTCTCTCTGTATCTCCGATAATCGATACATAACAGCGCCTGTCCACCCTCAACTCGATATCAATCTGATTTCATTCAGCATATATGTGTCGGCTTACCAAGTATTGAATCATTTTTAATTGTTTTAACTACAGTCAGATTGAGCTATTATACGCAAATTTAATAAACAATATTTATCTCGTAACACGATTATCCTGATTTCTTTTGTGCAAACAAATAATATAGAAAGAATACATCAGGATGTGTAAATGAAATGTGTATGATTTACAGAAACGATTAAAAAATTGAATAGACGTATGTATATAATATATGCAATTTATTTAAAATAAAAATTAGAGAAACTAATTTAAAGATTAAATTATAAGAAATAGAAAAGTTATACAAGGGCTGTCCATAAAGAAACCAAACTTAAAAAAAAAAAAAGCACTCGAATGCGACAGCCCTTGTATATAGGATAAATAAGATAAAAATAATATACATTGCGGTGTAATAATGAAAGAATGTTGAGATTTTAGAATAACAAAAAATAGGCTAACAATAAGATAAGTTAAGAAAAAAAAAAGATGCATAGATAATGAGAAAAAGAGTCGATGGCACGCGTGCATATAAGATATAGAGATAAGGAGAGAGAATATATGATATATCTATGAAAAGTAATTAATGCAGAGAAAACTGTTTCTTGCATCGTATACTAATATTGTTTACACATAAATAAATTGTTTGTATTTTTGCGTGAAAATTAATTCATAAATCAATAATAATTAGATATGTTTTATTTATCTTTGTGAATTAAACGAACTCGAATCCTTCGACATCTTTTTAAATTATCTTTCATATAGGATATACAATATGAAAGATACGTTCAAAAAGATTCTGAATTATAAGAATGACGCCCAAACATGATTAAAAGACTGTTTTATGATATGACATCAGGCGGGCGTGATATATTTCTCGAAAAATCTCAATTTCCTTGCACAGCGTGTATGTATATCATATACTTCTGTACAAAAAAAAATCATTATAAATGACAAAATTTACAAAATCAGATACATTTTTACATAAAATATCGCTCATTCTTCCGTTTATACGCGCTCATAATAATCGTGGTTTTAATATTTTTCGGATATTCGGGTGGATTCGAAAATAATAAAGTGTGGACAAAATAAATTGTGAAATATAACGTGAAAGATAACAACGAAATTGAAACATTATCCGAAATAAATAAATATCACGCGCATCCATTACACGGATATTTGAATTCGTGTCACCGCAAAGTAACTTATGTTTTGCTACCGCCTGGGAATTAATTAAAATATAGCTGTAAATACGGAAACATCTATACAATATTTGTGTAATTGTTTCTTCCCCCAAACATATATACGAGTATGCCAGAAAACACGTATGCGTCATTTAGATTTTAGATGTAATCAGACAGATACGCCTCGACAGCACAATGCAAAAATGATATAATTTTTTAAAAACGTATTGTTTCACTTTTTTATGCATCGTGGAAACTGTAAAAAATATTATTCTAATTTGTTAAAGCAGATAATATCGAGAAATATGAAAATTAAATATCAAACTTTATTTATTTTATTTATTTATTTTTTTTTTTTAATTAAGTTTGATATTTAATTTAAGAATTGTTTTAAAGATTTTTTTAAGAAAAAAAATTATGACTCAAAAACTATCGAAATCAGTAGAAGGAGAGCATGTCAAACTCAAATCTTGTCAATATCAAAATTAAGTGTTTCAATTAAAATTTATTATATCAATTTTAATAAAAATTTTAATGATAGACGCTATAATATATGCATATAGATTTAAAAATATTTAGCTATGTAGAACATGCGGGAAATGCCCGGCGCGTGCAGAAACTTTCCAAGGCATTCGATAAATATCTTGGGATAGGTAAATTCGTGAATAATCTCGTTATCTGATACATTTACGATAATTCATTTGCAATAAGTACATTACTTTTCAAAGATTTCTGACACGAAATGTCGTTGCACGCAAGTACAAATAACATTTTAGTGAAATGTTACATCATCATGGGGGGACAACTATGAATTCTAGAAAAACAACGAAAAAAAATCCAATACACATAAACCACTCCACATAATGCGCATACAATTAGTCGCGGATCTCTAATTTACACATTTACGCAATTCAACGTGCGATAATTAATTGCTTTAAATCTACGATAATTTACGTCACCACATTTTGAAACAACTATCGCTCTACATAATTGAAAATAGGTAAAAAACGGTTGCTATAAAATATACGAGCGACCAGGTTTATTGATTCGACATGGAAAAATAATAATTTAAATTTTTTTTCAAATATGGAATAAAGACACTACGCAATTATGTTGATATATCTTAATATATCTATTATGAATGCAAGAACAAAATATTTTTTTAGCCCATTAACATACTATACTATTTAAATTAATAGCATTCGTAGAAAAATATAACAAAATAATTTCTTTGCCTGAAAAATTTGTTCATTTAATTTTGCAAAATTAATTTCGTGTAATTATATCATAATTACGAAGGAACAAGTGCATCGTGCAAATTTCTACAAACGATGCTTGTATTATCCAATTGCAGTATTCAATCTATATAATGTGTAATGTTGTGTGATTTTGATAATAATCCAGATTTCAACTTACTAATTAGAAATAAAACGTCTCTTGTAAATGAGGGAAAATCGCAGAGAGAAGTAATTATTGGCGAATCACCTGATACACAATTTTGCATCGAATCTCAATGCGCATTATGTTTCCCAAAAGGATTACGTACGTTTCGACAACGAATCCGAATTAATTAATCTGGCTAATTCGCGAGGCGCAACGTCAGGCCAAATGGTGTCGAAACAGAAAGATTTATTTTCAGCGATAAAGCAATCTTTTATTCTCTCTCTCTCTCTCTCTCTCTCTCTCTCTCTCTCTCTCTCTCTCTCTCTCTCTCTCTCTCTCTCTCTTCTCTCTCACCATCGTGATAATTGAATTTTTATAATGATAAAAACTCTCGTGTGTCTCTCACACTCAGCGGACAAGCGTTTATTTGCTAATGAATTTTATGTAATATATCCGATTGATTTACGCTATAAACAAAGAACCTATCTGGATTGTCCATTTTCTAAATTAAATGCCATCGAATGTTATCTTTGAATGCCACACAGAGTTTTCCTTTCATCAATTTTGCAAACAAATATTTGTAAAATCGATGAAACGGAATGTCATGCGTTTTCTTTAAATTACATTGTGGCCGTGTATGTTTGTGAAAAAAAAATATTTGTGTCTATCAGCATTCATCTCTATGATGTAGATTGATAAATTTTTGCAGCCCGGATGCGTAACGATACGAACTACAGAGAGAGAGAGAGAGAGAGAGAGAGAGAGAGAGAGAGAGAGAGAGAGAGAGCGACGTATGATACATCATAAAAAAAAGAATAGGATATAAGATAGTGGGATACCACGGAATGCTACGGACAAAAGAGAGAAAAAGAGAGACAGGGAATACGAGCCATTGAAAACGGACTATACTGGACTATTGGTCTAGTGGCACAATTCGTGCGCTTTTTCTCACGGCTATATACATGTATGCGCAGCAAATCGAAATTCTATCTCTCGACGTTGCGTAGGAGGGAGCAAAAAGTGGTAGATCGGTAGAGTGCATGCGAACATCGTATTCGATGGCGATATCCCAACTTCGTCTGTACACAAGCGAGCATGGAAGTGTGTATGCGCGAGTGTATGTGTGCGAGTCGCGCGCGCGTGTCGATGTTGCAACTGAAACCAAATTCGACTGCACGGAGAGGCTAAAGGGCTTTTTTATACCATGCAAACCAGCCATACGCAACGCGAAATAAACCGAATGTGTGTGTGTGTGTGAGTTGCATCTCCTTTTCTCTCGCGCATTATAGTAACGGAAGTAAGAAATGTTCGCAATTTGTTATCCCACTTGTTATGAAGAAATCTATATTCCTGCTTCTAACAATAATTATTTATTAAAAATATAATAAATTGCTATATAAGAAAGTTTATTAATATTTTTTTGTTTCAAAATCTTTTATTATTATTAGTGTTCTTATCGATTCTCACATTTGGCGTAATTAAATCAATCATTAGAAAGTATTGTAGAACCGTAGTAACGTTTAATAAATAAAAATTTGCATCGTGTTATTTTAAGCAGTATTAAATTCTCTAAAAATATTTCGAAATCACAAGATTAAGTATAAAAAAAAAACTCAATATTTAAATAACGAAGCTTTTAAATATTGTAATTGTAATTTCTCGCATAAATGATATTATTTGTCGGTGAAATATGCGAGGAAAATAAAATATTTTTTTTAAAGTATAAAGAATATCATTATTACAGAGAGAGAGATAGAGAGGGGGGGGGGGGAACATCCCATTACACGTGCAAGAGTGGTGAATACCGGAGCGGCATAATTATCTTCTCATCTCGCAACGGCGACTTTTATGTGGGGATAAAATCACACACGATGTTGTATTTCCGTCTCGGACACTTTTCTATACGATATCGCCGTACGATATTTCATTTTTAATCGTCGACAGTATGTCAAATCGGGTCAATCGGCTTTTCTTTCTAACAGCGTTTCGCTCCGTCGTGACGTTCAATTTCCTTCATGCAGTCGTTATCGCTGTATTCAAAAGATGAGTATGTACATGTACAACGGCGACGTGTATGGAAAAGTTTGCGCGTGTATGCGGACGCGATATCGACATTCGATCACGTGGTGAAAAAAAGATAATCCCAGCTGGCCAAAAATATAATCCATAAATAAGCATATGATATTAATGTAACTGTTTGCATATAGAGTCATAAGTTATTATTTAATGAAGGAGTTACGTTTTCGGTGCAAGCAATATGAAAACTTATTCCGATTTAAAATCAAAAAAATGTCGTATGCTCGAAGTCATCATATGTTTTCAATTAATTCGTCGTGCAGATTGGGATTGAATCGCTTTAGTTTTAATCCTTGGCATGTACAATATTTATGTCGTACAGAATATTTAACAACGAGTTCCATGCAATAGTACACAGACATGCATCATTAATAATATCATTAATCCTTTTCGAGGAAAGAAAATAAAATTACAATGAAAGTATTATTGAGGGCAGCGCTTCTCTCTTTACCAAATATTAATCTTAAACAAATACTTATTGACTTTTTTGGAATTGTGTATAAGAATAATATGTGTATGAGACCTTATTTTGTAATTATTATTTATACGAATTTAAAATCTATATTAGAAGATTTTGACGATGAAAGATTAATAATAGAGAGATGGAAGATCTCTAGAGGATATATTGTAATTAATTAATACATTATTAAGCCACTAATTTTGAATTCTCTTCAAAATTGACGCGAGTTATAAATGTTTGAAAAATTATTAAGAATTCCAAGCCTGAATGTACTACGATATCAGACAAAGCCCTAGACTAATTAAGATCAACTTTCAACTTTTATATTCGATAAAAATCACGATTTCTTTTCAGTCTCGCGTATCTGAGAAGTAGCTTGATCCAAAAGGATTAACGCAAAGAATCTTTGTATAATATTAAAAATGATGGCCATCGCTATCGCGCAACATAACCGTGCGCAAGTGACGGTGTTGCCTATAAATTTGCAAGAGCAGACTTTCGTGGTATTCGCCCGGTAGCTTATCTCACGACGGTGATGCCGACGAGTCGTCGTGCTCCGTGCTCCGTGTTCGTATACGCCTTATCCCGATCGCAAGATTCGAGTCGAAGGGTTTGTACATAGGGATGACGTGTGGGTGGCTCATATCGAGCTATGCAAAGTTACGCTGTGTCACGTCGAAAAGAGGAGCGAACTGAGATGCGAAAAAGAAAGAGAGAGAGAGAGAGAGAGAGAGAGAGAGAGAGAGAGAGAGAGCAAGGTGCGAGTATCGGTTCGGTTTCCGATGCTTGTCGCGAATAAAAGTCTACGAGACTCGAAATAACGATAAATCTCCGCGGTATACCGCAACGTTCGAGGCTAATTCGCTTCGAGTCGATAAACAAGAAATTGAATGTGACATGAATAACGGATTATGTGCCATACGATTGCGCGCTTTTTTGTCTTTTAATAGAGAAATAAGATAAAATCTCTACCATCCCCTAAGCAACTGCGCCAATCTTGATAGAATCGAATCAATTTTATTTCTTATTTGTTCTCATTTAAATTGTCAAAGTTATTTTTTCGAAAGACATTACACTGATATTATATTTATAATACAATATTTCATAAAAGAGATTAAATCTCTGTATCAAAAATGAAAAAAATTATTTTTATAATTTTTCTTTTCATCTGCAATAAAACGTATAATAAACAATATTTTGACATAGTCTTTTGAGAGACACTTGACGAGCTAGTTTATATTGTGTGTGTGTGCTTATTATCTTTCTAATATTCTTAAAATATTCATCTAACATTTTAATTCATTTTCTATGTAATTGCCCTTTCACGTCGCATTGACGATAATTTAATTGCAAATCACCTAATGAGAATTTAATGTGTTTGGGGTAAAGGAGACGAGCCATGCTGTATCGTTTCCTCACTTGTAATCCAAACATGGCCGTACTTAAACGATATTAAAGTCCTTCTACTTGATAAAAGAGTCGAGCCAACCTGAACGGTGGACGAAGCAAACGGCAATTTCACGAGGGTACAAGAAAAAACCTTTATCTTTCGGCAAAATGATACTTTTGCTCTTCGGCCTTTCTGAGAAACGAGATCGTACACAGAGAAAACGACATAAAGAAGTTACGAAATAGAAATTCAAGAGAACTTTCCTGATTGTTTTAAATTAAAATCTCTTGGATTAAAATTTCCTTTCCAATATATGTTTTCCCCTTTATTTCCCACAAAAAGCAAGCGAAATCGAACAAGCTTCGACATTGTGTAGCTTCGGCTTGAATTATATTTTTTTATTATTATTTTCCTTTCACTATAAAACGTCTGGCAACCGTTACATCATAATTATAATGTCACTTCGCCGCGACTAAAAACTCATTATTCTTATTACATAATGTTGCTGGCAGCACTCTTTCTCTCTTTTCATTGCCATACTTTCGTGGAAAAGAAGATATCATACCGTTCCCCAAGCGCTCTACTTTCTCTACCTCTCTTTATAAATCTCTTATTTTTGTTTCCAATACTTACCTCCTTTCCATCACTTCCGTCACTTTCATCGGTTTAGCCACCATTCTCGCCGCCGGCGCCGGCGCCGTTCTTGTAGCCCTAGGCACTTTTCGAGGTGCGCTAAATAGCAGCCAAGATGAAAACTTAGCGATCTCGATCCGTAATCCTTTTGAAGGAAAGAACTTAGGCACTGAAAAAAAAAGAAGTAAACTATAAAATATTCGAAGAGAGAGAAAATAATTTTCAATTAACCGATTAATCTCTAAGTGATGAATAAGCAATATAATTTTTATAACTTATAATATTCGACTCGTGATGTGTGTGGTTTATTATAAATTAAAACCGGACTCTATTCATTATGAATTTCTCATGAAAATCATAAAAAGATTTAAATGTTTAAAAAAGCACGTCTCACACAAAATATATTGCGGAATAGTACGTGTATGATTTTTTAAATGTACATCTTTCATTTCCATTCAAATAGACTAGACGATCTGAATCAAACAATATAAAAGTGTAAGTGTCATAAAAAAAAAAAAAAAAACTCACAAACGATCTTGTAAATTTATGAAAAATTTATTACTTTTCGTACAATTCATTGTCTTAATCCAAAATCGAAAAACTTTTCGCAATTAAAGTCATTCGCATCGTCACTAGCATAACGGTTCATCGAAATTAATCTCGAAAGATGTTCTCGTGAAAAAGAAAAAGAAAGAGAGACAAAGATAGTTTGGTAAAGCGCATGGCTTTGGAAAATAGATAGGAAGAAAGAACCGCACTGGATTTGCACTGAACAAAATCTAGGCGCATAAGAAATTTCGAAAAAACTTATCCCTAAAAGTTTCTTAACGTCATGCAAAGTTATTCTCGCGCAAAACAAGAATTGAAAATAAAGTGAATTAAAAAAAAATATACTGTATTTGCAAAGTAAAAAAAAAAAAAAGATCGAATTAATTACAATATAAATCAAGCTTTATAAAAACGTAGAGAAAGATATGTTATTGATTTTATTAAATTTCAAGATTAATTTTTTTTCGAAAACGGAGCATTGTAGGAAAAAATTTTGTTTCACATTTTCGACTTATTTTCGTATCTAGTAATCATTCCCTCTTCGTTTGTACCACATTTCTCGATGCATCCTGTATATGGTATACCAAGAACTTTTAGTTTAAAATGTCAAATCCCGATACGCGCACTCTGTAGACTTGAGCATAATTTATATGTACCATACGTCCTCGGAGAATTGAGCGGAAACACACCGAGAAATACCCTCGAGTGAATCCCCACACCGCAAGCAACGGCATCCCTGCATCCGACTAGGTGGATTTTGCCCCCCTATCCCTTTACCTACCCCTTTTTCTTCGTTCGCTTAGGTTCTTCGTTAGCGGTTTCGAGGGCGAAGTGCCGCGGAGTTAGCTAATTGGTTGAACGCCTCCGGCACGGCGGCTACTCCCGGAATCGGCGAGATATCCCAAATCCTTCCTCGACCTCGGCGCCTCCCGTCGCCCTCATACCTCCCCCCTCTCCCGTATTTTCTCTCAATCTCTCTCTCTCTCTCTCTCTCTCTCTCTCTCTCTCTCTCTCTCTCTCTCTCTCTCTCTCTCTCCTCAATCCTAATTTCATTCCGTATCTATATCTCGGTATCTCGAACGACGAACAACGTAAGGAGGGAAAAGGGAAAAGAAGAAGGAGAAAGAAGACCGTGTATACACACAGTTACACATATATACTATTGTACTTTCTTCGAGATTACGAAATCGCGTTTTCGGCGTACGCACGCATGCGAATCCGGGGTCTACGAGAAAAGCCGAGAACATTTCGGGGATACCGTCGACCGAGTTTATCTTGGAAAAGTTTTCACCTCCGTGTGTCCGAGGATAAGAACGAAATCCGAGATCCCGCGCGGTGACAATGAGAGGACTCTTGTCTATTCGATATCTCCATCGTATCCGATAATATACCGCTGCCAATTTCGCCGCTGAGAATTGCCGCAAGATATCGCGAACGACCTTAAGTTGTCGCAATAAATATCGGGGACTATTATCTATTAAATGCCGATAGACGTATAGATTTCGATCTTTACGATTTGTTTGTTACGATTCGATATTATTTTAAAAATTCGCCATGTTATATATTTTCAATAGTTCGATATATTATTTTGAAAGTGTCTATACGTACAAAAGTGCATTTACAAATAACTTTATTTATATGTCATTTATAGCTCATTTCCTTCAAATATTTACAGTATTTTGTGATGCACAATGTGATTAAAATATTCAAATGTGCAATACGATTATATCGAGGGATTAAAAAGTTTCGATGAAAATTTAATTCGAAGCTGATGCAACTTTCTAATTTTAGATATTAAACATATTAATAACCAAATCCTGGCTTGAAACTCTACTCATTAATATAAACTCTTTAAGAAAATATCTCATGGCGAATTATGTCTCTGAAGACATAATTCGTCAAGAATATTAAATAACTTTATTATTGTAAGTTCTCTGATATACAATCTTGCATTATAAAAAAAAAAAAAAAAAAATCAACTTAAAATTCTCCTGAAAAAGATCTACAATTGAGATCAAACATGCTGCTAAATAATACTACACACTCTGTACAAAAATTAGATAAGAAAGCACTGAATATTTTATAAAACGGAATCGTGTCACAGAGATCGCGCGCGTTTTACAATATATTCACGTAAAGTTACAACATACGGTGTACAATTTTCGATGTAACCTTTACAGTTTATCGCGTCTCAAATTCAGCAGCATTGCAGATTTAATGCCGCGTATCGGTAATATATACGCAGGTATGCGCACGTGACACGAAATATTTATCGCTGTCAAGAACGCGGCCGCGTGCTTTTTACGAACGATATTATCGCCGATATGTTCGCGCCGATGCGGATTTTCCGCTGAGTTTCCCTCCTCACCCCGAAAGAACCATGTTCGTTTTAATCGAAATGCGATGCGCGCACTCGTGTAATTTCGTAATCACCACGCCCGGCGACAGGACAAGAAGGGGGTAACAAGGGGCGCGCGACCCGGGGTCAAATTGAAAAACACGACTCCCGGAGTTCAATCTACGATAAAAACTATAGCGCGAGCTGTATCAAGTTTCGCGAGGATGATGCGATAAACGATTGCGCGCGCTGCCGCGCAAAGCTCCGACGTTAACGCGTTTAAATGTTTTTACGATAATCTGCATAATGTGCGCGCGCGACGATATATGTGTGTGTGTGTGTATATATATATATATATATATATATATATATATATATCGGAGCGAAAGTTCAAAAGCTCAAAAGAGAGGATGGCGGATACGCGCTCTATAACGGGTATAATTGCCGCGAATTGATTGCCGCGCGAAAATAACCGGGATCGTTTATAAATTCAATGCAAATATTCATCGCGCGTTTATATCGCGAGAAATTGCAGTTGCCAATTAAGCTGGCGCGTAACTTTTGTGTCGGTGTTCTTTGTATGATTATAGAAAATATTATCGGCAGAAATTGTAACACCAACGTTATTTTCGTCAAGCTACATCTAAGCGTGGAAAAAATTGTGAACCGTGTGCCAATTATTGGACTCCCAACATGTCATGAAAATAAATACGAAAGTGAATCGATAATCACGTTTCTAAAATTCATTACAATGATGCAGATCGTATAAGAAGATTATTTTTTGACTTAGCGTACAGATGTAGGAGATAAATATCATGCTTATAACATATATATTGAATAATTTCGAGATTTGTTATTCATAAGAATGTACAAATTAAGAGATGAATGCTAAATATATGTGTATTAACAATTGATTTCAACCAAGCGCAAATAACGCTTTCGAAATATTTGAAGGCTAGAGAGGACGCCTGCAACTTATCGAAATAAAATATTATTAATCGACATTTATAAGAGAACATTCTCATATAAAATTACGATGGCTTTTAATTCTGCGTTATATTCACGTCGAAAAGTTTTTCTTTTACCTGTTTAGATGAGGATTTTCTTAAAAATACTTGAGGAGAAAAGATCCGCGCCAAGCACTACGAAACACTGCGAAATTATAACGAGAGTCAACGCGAGGTCGCCACTTGACAGAAATTTGGCGGCAATATTTCAGCCAATAATATAACGTATCTATATTGCGTATCTTCCGCTGATAATTCGAAAAAATATTAAGGGAAGTTGTCTACTTTATCGACTGAACATAACTACGTAATTATAGTTTTTTTCATATCTCATAGAGTTATAAATTTATAAAACGAAATATTAATATTATATATGAGAAACTATTAAAATTATGCCAACTGAGAGAAATTTGCGAAACCATTATATATTTTTATACATCGTTTTATATATCGACCGATTGTCATTCAGTTGTCATATATATATTTTCACTTTTTATAAAAGTATAAAAAGTTTCTCTGACCATGAGTTTATGCGCGAAAAATAAATCCTTCTGCTATGCAAATGATATAAAAATATTATAAGGCTATTATAATCTTTTTAATATGTTTAGAGATAAGACTTGAATATAGAAAACGTAAAAAAATGCAACTAAATAAAGCACGATTTAACACGAAACGCGGTATATGTGGCGCGCATGATAACACGCTCGAATAATAAGGATAGCGCTGGAGAGGATGCAGGGTTGGATACGCACGCGTGGGTCCGCGTTTGGGGTCCGTTTTCCGCTTCCAGTCCGGTCACTATATGTGGACCGCGATGTGGAACCGAGTCAGGGTTCTCTATGCAGAATGCGAAGAGTGCTCGGAATATCTATGACATTTATATAAAAATCTCCAATACGCTCTATATAATAGAGTAACGTATAAATATATTGCGATTACTAAACAATTCGACAAGTACGACCTGTATTTACGATGTTTTATAACGCTTCAATATGAATTTATGCACATTATAACTTAAGATTTAAATCAAGAGAGTCGAATTAAATTTTTCTCCCGAAAATATAATCTATATCATATGTTTATTACACGGAATTAAAAAGTAAATATGACCATATTACAATAGTGAACATGAATAATATAAGAATCATGATTTTTATGCTAATAATCTTGGTTTGCACAAAATATATATATATAATTATTAATAATTAAAATAATATAACTTTTAAGCAATACTATACATATATATAATCGTCGAGTATTTTTTACTTAAATAATTTGGCTTATTATATATTTACGTATATTAAATATACAAAACTATAGATTATTTCGGAGACAAGAATATAATTCTTCGTATCAATTCGTAATGTTTCGCGTCGCAAATAACTGCCGAATTTTTAACTTGAATTTTTATAAGATTGCATAATGAATATACGCACGTTATTTCTAAGAGAAAGAATAATTCAATTTTTAACGGTTTAATTCGCGATTCGTGGCGTTCCACGTCATGCTACTGGAAACACGCGTCCTGGACAATCACTCTATTTACCGCGCACTTTCTTTCCGCGCCAAGTATTCCGTCGCGCTATATTTTAATCCTTTCGAATTGGTGTCTTTTTATGAAGAAAAAAAAAAAAAATTCAATTCATTATTTTGTGTTATTCTCATTACAACAGTTTTATGAAATTTGTGTGTGTGTGTGATTAAATTGAATTTTTAATATAGTTTTATTGTCTCTGCCACTTTCTCCTGTTGCGTATAAATTTATACCGTCGTTTACATGATACAATAATACAATTCACGACTCTACGAACTTTTAAGAAATCTGCCTTGAAGTGTCCACGATTTAACATTGTCAGTCGCGGATCGTTATTTATCAAGAAATAATACACAAGAAAATTTTATATAAAATGTGTCTGAAATCGTGAAAAGAGTGATGTTTTGTGTGCAAAAATAAGTTTAAAAAAAGATTTCTTTTAGGAAAGTTTGTTTTCGAAAGAATTGACTTTGAAAATTGAAGAATCAATAACATACTTAACTTTTAATTTGTTCCAAGAGCGATTATTGATATGTAAAACAGTTCAAATATAAAATTTTATTTAACAAAATAATCTAAAATAATTAAAGTAATATGCGCTGAAAAAATGTTGTACGTATGTAAATACCGAGATCACATGATTATTATTAGTCATATCTGTTTATTTATATAGCTGCTGTCAAAATCTCTATTTTATAAAGCATTTCATAGGATTGAAATTCCTTTTTTCGAAATCTATTATTCCGTAAGACAATTATTCGATAGTTTATTTATGAGTAAAGATTAAATGTCTCATAAATGACAGAAATACTTCTCTCGAAAACAAACATAAATATCATTAAATAATAATAATTAAATAACATACTAAATGATAATCGAATAGACCACTAAAGAAAAGAGAATTCAGGTAAGTGGTATGGTTTTCACCAATCCGTAAGGAGGCGCTACGTCAGTTGCGTGGAGATACGACCCTTCAAATTCGAAGGCGGCTCTGGCGGCTCATTCGGTCGGTGTTTACCGTCACCGAATAGATCGTGCGCGCCTCTACGTGGCTATAAACGCGATTGATTGTATCAGTGACAAATATTCTCGCGGATTACTAAAACAAAGATCAATCATTAAAAAATGGTGTGCGATGCAATATATACATCGGTAACACACTCATCCAGTTATTAAATTATTTTATTCAGAGTTTTATAAAAAAAAATTATAACATTATTTTTACCGCACCGAGAGACGAAACGATAATCCTGGTGAAAGCATTCGGAACCATTTCGATCGCTCGCGGACTTTCGCGCTATTAAGAGTGGCAATAAAATGCAAGGCCTGAGCGAGTTCGCGCTGCTTCAATGAATTTTCGAGCAAGAGACTCACAAGTGAATGTTCCGCGATTACGAACCATTTATTCCATCGATCGTTGATGGCGAAATGTAAGGCGGAGTATGCTCTGTTTATCTGTGAGTGGATCTGCAAACGTAATGTGAATCATATTTTACTTCGAACTCTGAAATCGATGAAAGAATCTTCAACCGTGCATATTTCGATTGTTCATATACATTATTTTCTCTGAAGGATATAATTTTTCATTTGACGCAAACTCTTGAATTAAACAGCATCTTATATTTATACACATCTCTTATTTTCTCTTATATCTTTTCTTCTATTTCATAAATTCCTATACAGTTTCTCTAAATCATAAATCCTCAAAAATCCACGAATTTCTTAATTTACAGACTTTGTACCCTCAAATCAAAACATTTCGCAATTTACAAAATATCCTCATATCCTCGGATCCTAATAGCTATAAAAAAGTTTCGAATATATAAATCCTTAAATTTTATGGTATTCTAATCTATAACCCATTGAATTTCCGATTTCTTCACTCCATAAATCCTCAAATCTAAACGTTTACCAAATCTATTCATTTTTCGATAATCTTTATACCAGAGGAAACCATTTCTAGACGAATCCTTCTTTCAATATTTAACGAAGATGCCTTGATCGATTCAATTGCAAATCTCCTGGCTCTATCGCAACAATGACGCTCGATCGCTCGATCGTTTTATCAATATTACTTTTTGTCGCGTGTACTTGGCGCAACTCGGTCGTCGGCGAACAACAATTTATCGAAAAGCCGCCACTCTATCAGGAAATATCGTCCGGTGACGATGTGCAGCTACCCTGCACGGTGCAGGATAAGCGCGGCCAGTGCATCTGGCAAAAGGACCGGAGACCGGTGGGCATGCATCCAAATAAGTACGAATGGGCGAGCAGTCGCGGCAGCGACTGCACCCTGTTGATCAGACGAGCCTCCCTACACTTTGATGACGGCCTCTGGGAATGTCAGGTCACATCCAGTGACTTTATCCGCCAGGACGCACTGTCGTCCGAACAATCCAGGTTGCTCGTAAGGGGTGAGAATTTGACCTGTGTGAAAAATTACTTCAGCAATTCATTCACATATAATGTTTTATTGTAATAAATAAGAGAATGATATCTCTCTCCCACCGAAATACATAGAGTACTATCAATTATAAATATATAGAGGATAAAGTAAGAAACGGTTGTGTTATAATTTTCAGAATACGTTGAAAGTTAATCCATCTATTAATTACTCGCATTTTCCTCGCCATATGTTCTGTCATACAAATGAAAAATATATTTGTTCAAAATGCAATGTAAATATATTCCTTATCAATGTAGTAAAGATTAAATTTAAAAAAAAATAATTTATCTAGATAATAAAAATTATTTATATAAAAGGATAGAAAGAGCGATGTTATATGTAATTACTATATAATAACTATTACAGCCTATATTCACATAATATATTCAAATATAAAGTTAATTAGCAAAATAATATAAATAAGATGATTATGGAAAAGTACAATATTTCGCATATTCATGCGTTGTAAAAGTTTGTTTTATAAATATTTGCGCCCAATTAATATGCCGCGTATATTTTTTATTAAAAAAAAAAAAAAAAAAAAATTATTTTCTTATAATTCATATCTATATATTTTCATATAATTTATACAATGTATTAGCATATATCTAATGCAATCTCGAATATCTTATTAAAAGGCGTCAAACCATTTGGGGGAAGCATCGTTAATATTCCGCGAACATTGACCTCGAGTGATGCAAGAAAACGTACAAAACGATCGTTATGCTCTACTTTTCCGCAATTTTGCAATATCCGTGTTAATGTAAATTTGGTCGAGAGCTTCCAGTGGCTCAATCGGTTTCTTTGGACGGTTATTCATGACCGTAACGATAAGATCACGATTATATATAACCATTCGCTTAAAAAGGAAGCAAAATCGAGGGTAACCCAAACACAACAATTTCTGTCTCATTTTATCTTATCTAAGTGCATCCTAATGCGTGTTCCAGTGAAACCCAGGAAACCTCAATTGGAATATGGGGGGGCTGTTTTGGGCGCTACGCTAACGTTGCAGGAGGGACAAGAAGTCCTGATCTCATGCGTTTCGAGATACGGGAACCCTCCCGCCCTCATCAAGTGGTAAGTTGACACTCTTGGTCCTTAAAGGCAACGAATATTGTCACAGTGAGATTATAGTAATATAACAACAAAAAACACATAAAAAGAAATGATTTATACATTAAAAGGAAAAAAAATTTGATATTTACTTGTTCGATAAAAACTGTGAAAAATAATCATACATATATATCGGACTCGGTCTAAAATTTAAAGAGATCATAAAAAATTATGTTGTCACTGCCGATATAAAATATTATCAAAGAAAGAATTAATATTCTGCTTTATCTCGCCTTTCCTCTCTTTTCCTCATCCCCTTTATGCATTTGTATTGATCAATAATAAAAAACTATATGCTACTTCTCTCTACGAAGTATTCTAATATGGCTGAGATAGAAAAGAACGATAGAAAAAAAAGTTGAAAGATTTAAACCTTATACCAGATAATTACGAATGGATCCATTTGTCTCCGGCGACCTTTTACCTGACGACGAGACAAGACGATTAGGAGTAAAACATTTCTACTTTTAGACTAGCTATTGAACGACTATTGGAATGCTGACCATGCACATTGCACATAGATTTTGATAGGGAGAAAATGTGGTAATAATCGGTTAAAGAAATACTAGATAATTTATACGCTTTATCAGAAAATTTTAGAAAAGAATATAGTGAAGAAGGGAGAGAGAAAGAAAGAAAATAAATAAATTTCTTACACTAAACTTAGCTATGTGTACATGTATCATATAAAATATATTTCCATTTTCATAAAAAATCTTATAATCTCTTTTTTAAAATTAAAGCGTACTTTTTTAAAAATTCTCAGAATTTATAGTATATTTATCTTTCCCAATAATAGTAAATACCAAAAAAAATTCTTCTTCACAAAAATTCTCTCTCTCTCTCTCTCTCTCTCTCTCTCTCTCTCTCTCTCTCTCTCTCTCTCTCTCTCTCTCTCTCTCTCTCTCTCTCTCTCTCCCCCCCCCCCCCTCTCTCTCCCTCTCTCCTCTCTCTCTCTCTCTCTCTCTCTCTCTCTCTCTCTCTCTCTCTCTCTCTTCGGCAGAATATTATAAATATTTTTCGTGATTTTAAAACGACATCCCAGTATTTAAAATACAAAAATCGAAACAATTTTCCTTGCAATTCTTTTTGCCAAACAAAAACTCGCTAAAAAGTCCATGTTAACACTTTGTACGTATACAACACCATTGTGAAGCTAAGTTGCGCGCTTCACGTTCCTACACTTGCATTTATTTCGTAAAAAAATATGGTCATTTTCAAACATAAATATCGACAGTTCACTGTAGTGTAGTGTATTGAGAGCACAAGAATCCGTAACGTTATGTTTATACAGGAAAGGGCCGCGCGGAGGGATCGTCGTTTTGGTTTACGGTCTGATGAATTTAGCCGCGCCTTATCTATGTTCTTACGATGTAAAACATCTGTTCTACGGATGGCACGCGCTTCTTTTGAAAGTGTATGCTTCATTTATTCCCAGAAGAGTACCAGGGGATGTAATTTAAGACCTGAATAGTAGCATATGTATTCCTTTTCACAAGGGGCTCTTTAATGAATGGAACCTTTGAAGGAAAAGTTAAAGTTCTTTCCGGCATGATGTTACTGTCTTACCAAATGTAACATCTCAGGCAACGCAAATCGTTGTGAAATCATTTTAATCTTCCAGGCCAAGTTTTAAACTTTTGCGCTCATGCAATTTTTCGTAATTTAGCACCTTTACATATTCTTATCCGCGCAAGAGTAACCATTTTTTATTTTCGCGTTTTGCTTATAGAAAATTTAGCGACTTGTACGCGAATCTATTTCAAGAGAAACATTTGTAACATTCGCGTTCCCACGCATTTATTTCTCGTTCCCGATCCTAATAAAGAATTTCGTTCGGACTTGTCTGAAACAATATCGACTGCGCATTCTTTTACGACCAATAATAGCTACGCGGTTTAATGATCTCTGCCCGATGTTTTCTTTTTCTTTGCATTGCGGACACGGCCATGCCGAGTATAATTATGTAGATTATAGCCATAGAAACGGAGAAACTGGCCGCGAGCGTAATCCCGTCGCTGCGCCTGTGAACCACAGTAGAAAAGGGTTACGGATCTTCTTCCTTTTTTTCTAGAAAGAAGGCTAGTCCGCGGTCAGTTGATTATGTGAATCACTCGCAGAAACGGAACTATATCCTCGGTTAATCACGAACATCAAACTTTCGTTTATACATTCTTTGCGTAACGCATCAAACTGAACAGGTCGATGGACCTTTCCTTGACAGAAAAAAAATTGAAATATATATATAATAAAAAAGGGATTCTGTATCTATATAACAAACTATCTTTCACTTCTGAATTCTTAAATAATTGTAGAATCGATTTTTTGAGCGAAAATACTGAAAGGGACTTATCGCCCGAGTTCTCAATTTTCAATATTAAACTGTCCATAACTAATTCGTGAATTATAAAGCAGACCGTTTCCAGTCTGCTTAAAAATTAAATGAGGTGTTAAGTTTTCTCATACTTGTAATGCTGGCAAATTTGTCGAGCAGGTTCATAGGGAACGACGAGGTGGAACCTTTGGGGGAGCAGAACAACGCAACAGAGGTGGATAATCGGAAGACCTGGGCGGCTCATAGTCTTCTACGGGTGCGTGGTCAGAGGGAGAATCACGGTCTGCCGATCCGATGTGTGACCGTGCATCCATCGAGTTTAACGCCGGCCAGTATAGAATCGCGACTGGACGTTCATTGTACGTACACAATAGATCTCTCTAAAACAATAAACAAAAATTTTATCTATAAGTATAAATTTCATCGTTTTTAAATAGGATATCAAATAATCATCGCGAAAGCTTTTTCAAAAACTCTACGAAAAAATGTATTTTCTAAGCCAAAAAAAAATATATATCTTTTCCACAAAATATATATAAGAATTAAAGAAGAGATCATTTCTTTCTTTGCTTTTAATCTTTGATAGCTCTCCTTATGTTATTTATTCAAATAATTTATTTCTATATATTAAAAATTAATTTATAAAGTAAATTAATTTATCTCTAATTACTTTAGATTCACAATTTAAAACATGTATTAGAGAAAGCTAATAAATGAAAAGCTGATAAATACATTATTTTCACTTTTCTAATACAGATTTAATATGATCTTCGGAAATAAAAGATCTTTTGCGTCTCTCGATGGATAAAGTCCTGCAACATGTGTGTAACAGAGGTACTTTCAGATTCGCCGGAAGTGCGACTCGAGACGAGTCCGCAGCCGCTTACGATTGCTCCAGAGGATTCGGCAAACTTCTTGAGCCTCAAGTGCCTGGCAGACGCTAATCCGGTTGCGAGTATCAAGTGGTTCAAAGACTCAGTACCGCTCGACGCATCGTTGGCCGATACCGGGGCATCGCCGTCGCCGCCGTCGTTGATACAAAGCAGAACGACGCAGCTGAATGACAGCGTATGGGGCGCCGAGCTGCGCTTCGAGCCGGTCAAGAGGCACGATGCTGGTCTGTATTCGTGCAAGGCGGCCAACATCATCGGTGAAAGCGCTCCCGCGAGTTACAGACTCGATGTGCAATGTTCGTACAATTACAATACTTTACTTCTGATATACCCACTGATACCCCTTTTTTTTCTATTCTTTACCTTTCTTTTTTTTTCAAATCTACGTATCGCTTTCTTCGTAGAATCAAACAGCGCGCTATGACGGTCCTCGCGTATATGTAGACGTATTGTGTGCGATATTATATTATATATTCCTGTGAAAGTTGTTAATGCTTGACTCTTCTCCTATACAGACAGATAAAAGAAAGATTGCAAGTATCTTGTAAATTCATTGACAAAAATGCAATTTATAATATTTTTCCATAATACTGCTTTTTACTTATTATAGTTTTACATAAAAAAGAACTGATGCATATTTCTCCATAGATGAACCAAAATTAAAGAGAATAGAAAATGATACCTCCCTGGACATGGAGGAAACAGCTCTGCTGAGTTCCGCGGTGGAGCCCTTCGAATGCCCCGAGTTCGATGCCAATCCACCCGCTCAATACAGATGGATACATCTTCGCGGTGGTTCTACAGAAACCATCGAAAACCACGTGCAGAACAAGGGTGGTGGTCGACGTCTGCGTCTTGAGAACATCATGTGGTCCGACGAGGGGGAATACCGTTGTATCGCCTTCAACACGATCAACGGGGTCAAACGGGAAACTGCCAGTGATGTACATTACGTGCTACATGTTACCGGACCACCGGAGATACAGGCTAGGCCATTACCCGGCGATCGGGATTTTTACGAGTCCATCGGATGGGCCGGTGAACCTGTACACAGGCTCAGATCCCGATTCTGCTCGCGGCCGCCGCCGAAACTGGTCGCTTGGCAGTGGGGTAGTTCTCATATTCGAGCTGGTACGCAATACGATTTAATCTAATGTAAAAATCCTTTCTCAAAAACATATTCAAGTTGATAACAAATGTTTATTCTGTCTTTTAACGTTTTACTAATTCTTTTGAACTTTTAACAGGGGAAAACATCCATCCAAAGTATGAGGCCCTGCCGTTGGAACCTATCGTCGAGAACAAAATAGTGACAAACTGTTACTGGGCTAAGCTAGAGATTAAGGATCTGCAAAAGGAGGATGCCCGAATATATACTTTGTTGGTAGAGAGTGAGAAGGGTCGGGACTCGACGAATATCAAGTTGATCGTAAGAGATCCTACAGAGATGCGTGTAATAGCTGCGGCCGTGGCGGTCGGTCTGCTGTTTCTGTTGCTGCTGATCTCCATCGGCGTATACTCACTACTAAGAATACGACGTGGACGATATCGACAAGAGATGATGGAGGAAGGCAGTATCGCGGCTGACGCGTTCTATAACGGCACGTCGATAAATCAACAAAAATCTATTAATTCGTCTCACGCAAAGACCTTCACGAGAAAATCTAGTCTGGACAATGGGCAAAGCGCGTACGATTACAATCACATCGCGAAGCAGACGCGTGCTATGAGTCCAGAAGCGTTAAAAGTTAGAAGAGCGCCGGCGGTTCTGCAGCCGCCTACTATCGTGTAAAAAATATGAACTTTACGCCAATGTCAAATCTCATTTTTTTTCATCGTCTGATTCTACTTCTCGCAGCAACAAATTTTATGTAACAAATTTTACTTTTGCTTGTATTCATTTTCTTTCTATCAGTCTAGCGCCATTCTTAACAAGCGTATATTTTATGATTTAATATAGATTATATCAAATCAGAGATATATGTGTATACTATACAAAATGTATGTTGGTAATATCGCGAATGTTGTATAATCTAATATTTATATCGGAAACTCCTGATATATATAAAATAAGTATATACGAGAGACTGTCAATTGTTGTGTATCTTTATATCGTTATTAATTCATTTTAGTTTGTTATTTATTATCGCAATGTTCGTTGTATTTTATCCCCGATAAGTAAGATAGTTACGGTAGTATTTGTCTATAGTCGAAATAAAGATATATCGCGATAATATTGTATAAAGAACTTACGTACCGACGCAAAGTATAGTCCGCGTTGCCGAAGCGGAACGAAGCGTAACTTTAATAGCGGTCGCATCTCACTGATTTTAATGGCGGTTGCACGACGAGAGGCAGGATCGGTACAAAACTGAGCCTTATAAAAACTGTTATATAGTTTCATATTTCGATGACATATTTCTAGGTCAAGAAACGCATACATAAAAAGAAGTTTTAAATTTTGTTTCAAATTAGCGATTAGATATTTGTTTCCAAAGTTATATAAAATCAATTATTCCAATTTTACATATGTCCATAATAAATCGACTTTAGTAGGGGTTAATCATATCTGCGATAATTATTATTTATTATAAAAAACTAAAAAAAATTATGACAAATAAAAGAAAAAGCGTATTATTAAATAATATATGTTGATATATAAGCATGTGTAAAAAAAATAGCATAAATTATATAATAGCATAAATAAATGCTAATAAATAGGAAAGTAACCTTTCTGTTCACGATTGCTGCAATTCGCCTTCTTGCTGTACTTGTTTCAGAATAGCCGAATGCATGGCTTTCAGAAATTTGGACAGTGTAGTTCTATCTGCGGATAAATGAAGAGCATGCGCCAAAAATGGTATCTTTCTTAAGGTACGACCGCTCAAGCCTTCGCTAACCCGACTAAGTTCTAACAGTTTTAAACTGTTCTTGGTGTTCGAATCCTCTGTATATCCGAATAGCTTTAACTGCGATATATCGCATATTTCTTCTTGCTCCAAAACTCCAGTCTGGAATAGACAAAAAAATAATATATAATATAGTAATGTTAAATTAAAAAATATATTGTATTAATATTTGACTAAAACTTATCAATATAGGCTAATATTATAAAGAGTTCTCTCTCTCTCTGGCACACAGATAGAGACATTTTATTAATGCAATCACTAATCAATTTTTTATATTATTTTCTATATTTCTCACATTTACACATTATCGTATAGAATTAAAATATATGTACCCTCATTAATTCCTTCAGGCACGAATGATAAATGTTATAAATAGCGATTTCAGATGGATATCCAAGATATTGCTTGATGTCAGCTCGATCGATGAACGCAAGATCTATGGCTTCCGTCATATTGCTCGTCGTTAAGATTAAAACGTTTGGATATCGCTTGATTTGATCTAATTGCGTGAGCAGCGCATTTACAACGCGTATAGAGTCAGATGGTTCGGTTCCGTTGTTGCACGATTTACGTGCGTGAGCTAATGATTCTATCTCGTCAATCAAAATACATACCAATGCTCTTTCATCTTGTACCAAATTTTTTATTTCGTCAAACAGCTTCATAACAAGTTTCCCACTCTATTAAAATACAGAATATCTGTTTACGTGTTATACCTGATACTAGATGGTACATTAATATCTAAATCTCATTAGCTAATTGTGTGAATATTATTAGCTAATATGTATAAATTCAAGATTTTACATTATACCAATGTTCTATGTGTGAAGCGCAAGATAAAAATAAATAATAGTTGAATATTTACTTCGGAAAACCATTTTGAAAATAAACTGTGACTATTTATCTCTATGAATTCTCCATGAGTGAAGCGATCTCTCATACGAATTACGGCTTTTTGAGCTAGAGCTTTGCACATACTGGTCTTTCCTGTACCCGGAGGACCGTGCAACAATACCACTTTATTCCAACTTATAATGTTAGAATTAACAGCGAGATCAGAAAACAACATTGTTGTCTCCACAAAACGTAATAACTAAAAAAAAAAAAAATAAATAAATAAAGACAAAAATTAATTTAAAATCTTTATAATAAAATATACCTCAAGTGACTTTAACAGTATACACAAAAAATCATTTCTAATATTGTATATACAAATTTATCTACTAAATTTACTAACATTATTTTTTATGTCACAATCATAATATAGACTCTCCCACATGTAGTGAAATTCCTGCGCAGGTAACAACCAATGAGACGCGACTGGCAATTCATCAGAGTCGCAGTTCATTGTTTCTGTCGCAGCACCCTCCTGTGTCAATCTATAGATATAATATTTAATGGTAGCTCCTTCAATTTTAATTTTTCCTTTCTGAAATATAATTATGTACATATCTGTATAACATATATATATGCACAGAATATATCTTTCCGCATAAAATGAAAGGAAAAAACTTGATAATACCTCTATATAATTAGATGAGCATATTATAGATTCAACATGATTTTGCATAACTATACTGTTCATAAAATCTTTACCATATAGAATAGTATCGAGAGAAATCTCTTTCAACGATTTAAATTCTGCACTTACTGTCTCTTCAATTATTTCTTTCGACAACGTGCTAAAACAATCAGTACGATCAAACCATTTAATTTCATATGATGAAATATAAATTTGAAAACTTTCTTTAGATTCTAGTTGCAGCTAAGCACGCAAATTGTTATTGAAATTGTTTATGAACATCTGTTACACTAATGAAGCCTTTAATAATCGATGACAAGTTTTTGTGTTATACTTGATTGTTTCGATAAACTTTGCAAAAAAGCAAAAAGGTATGCATAAATATGAAAAAAAATATTCTCTTTTTCCATGAAATCAATTAGTCAAGTAGTCAAAAGAATAAACATGATGAAATAATTTTTTCAGTTATTCTCTCATGGCGTAATATTTGACGTTTGATATTTACTTGTATCAAATTGCAATGATATTATGTGCATCATAATAGAATCAAACTACATTTCAATTACTTTTAAGGTTAACATAAACAATGATATGAACAATCTCAATTCTCATCAAAGATCAGATAATAAATTCATATTACACAATAATACATTCGGCAAAATAAAACTTAATCTCAAATCAACAATACCTGTTGGCATATTGACATATTTCTATGTGTAACACGTTTTCCTCCTTCATTTCTGCGTATGTATGTTTGTACGATTCTTTTTATGAATTGAAAGAGTAGAATAATTTACGAGAGAAACAAGATGAAACGATTCTAATATCACATACTAATAAATAGATGAGACTTGAACAAAATTACGTGTCTATTCTTACTAAAAGAGACTCTTTACTTTGTTCTTCGTTCTAGTATGTATTAAATTCAAAATTTGAAGTCGTTTGAGTCACGAAGTATAGAGAAAATTAGAGAGAGCAAATATTCGATTCACAGATCGCGCTGTCATCGACCAGACGTGCAAGACGTTTTATCTTAGGTAGATAATCTTCACAGAGTTTTCTCACGCGATAATATATGAACTATATTACTTTCAGTCGGTACAGGTATGTCGTATATATATATATATATGTGTGTGTGTGTGTGTGTGTGTGTGTGTGTACTCATCACTTGCGACAACCATATTATTCATTCTCGATAATCTTAAATTTAAATCGTATAATTCGAATATGATAAGAGAAAAAAATATGATTCTTGTGCGACAATATAATGTCATACTATAATATTTACGATCATAGAACAATTATATCATAATCACAGCTATCAATATATATTAACTGCGTGGATTATGTTTTCCTTCGAAATTCACGATCGATGATATTTGATCGCAATTTCGTATCTGCAACATAACCATCCCGATACCACAAATGACTAATATTACCCAAAACATATAATACTAATAAATGATGAAGAAGATAAAGACGAAGATAATTAAACTTTAATTTATGAATAAGTTTGTGCACTTTCATTAAAATCGATGGTGCAAATAACACATTTGAATACATTTTATTGGTTCATCACGAATCAAATATAAATAATAAAAAACTGACGTTATCGAGAGCTAATTTCTTCTTCTCACGCAAATAGATACAAAATATATTAAGATCGCGTTTTAATTTACATATATTAATTTAAAATATAAACTATCCGAAATTCTCAACTGCTCGGAATCTCGGAATCGGATTTAGGCACAGTGCCTAAATAATATATTATATTTTTCATTAATTCTTACTAGGTTTACATGATAAATTAAATTTAATAAATATTTATTTCTTCTTATTCTATTTAAATAAAACTAAAGGACTAAAATAGGACTCGTATTTTATTCATTCAGCGACGAAGAATTCGAAAATTTATCTGTTCGCGATTATTCCTTTGCCGGAATGTACGAGAAACTTTGCTCGTTCTTGTCTCGAAAGATCGAAAGGTTTCTCGACGCATGCGTATAGCTGGTATATATACGCCGGCTAGAAGCCATATTATGTTAGTATCTGTCATCTGTCAGTATTAGTCGGTATCTTTTATCAGCTGTTGTTAGTCGGATTGTATTGTGAATGTTGTAACGTGATATATATAACAAGTATATACGCAGTTGTATTGTGGTACGTAAATTCGATAACACGAATTAAGAACAAATTATTTCATCTCGTATTTTATCTAATATATATATATATATTGTTAATAGATCAGTGCCAGAGCGAAAAAATGTCTTTCATCCCGTTGCTGTTTTCCGAATGGGGGGACGATCTAGAGCATCCTCATAGTATGCTGAACCAAAACTTGGGTCTGACAATGAGCTTACGCCCGAAACAGCTATCGTCGCCGGCTAGGACTAGCACCAGCCTCTATCTGGACATGTTACCGCGACAGAATCCCACCTTGAATCAGCTCAAGGCTCTGTTGGAATTGATGCAGCAACGTGAGAACAATGGTTCATCTGTCCCTCCTCCTCCCGTGAACAAGGATGACTTCCAGGTAGTGTTGGACGTGCAACAATTCGAGCCGCACGAAATCGAGGTAAAGATCGTGGATGATTGTCTTATCATCACGGCCAAGCACGAGGATAAGCGAGACGAGCACGGCTGGGTGTCTCGTCAATTCGTCAGGAAATGCAAGTTGCCGGAGGACTCTAATATCGAGCAGCTGACATCCAGGCTATCCTCTGATGGTCTTCTGACAATTGTTGCGCCTAGAAAACGACCATTGAAAGAGGAAATGGAAAGAACAATACAGATCGAACGTACTGGAAAACCTTTTATCAACAAGCAACGAGAAAAATCAAAAAAATCCAAGCAAAATCCCGCAAAAGACGAAGAGAAGCAGACGGAGTGAAGAATCAGCATTTCAATTATATATATATATTGTTCGCTAAACTATTTCTGTATTTCTTTAATTATTGATTAGACTGCAATCATATAATAGACTGTTTTGTTTGTAATATAGATTTTCATAGCTCAAGTTGTCTACTTTACGAATTAAAGTGTGATATGAATATATAATATTGTATTTACACTCTGAGACTTGCATTCTCTCAAGTCTTGTATTATATATTATAGGATGCATTTATTTAAAAATTATTTATACTAAATTTTAACATAGATCTTGTGTTATATATATTTAGTATACTGTAGCAATAACATTTTCTATTCGCAGAGAAATGGATATATTAGTATGAATGCAATAAAACTCATTAATCTACGCACCACATTAATCTATTGTTACACATTTTTTATTTCTATATTTTACATTTAGTTTAAAGTTGTCTTATGAATTTTTTTTCTGATAAATTAGAAAAAGTGACTGTTAAAAAACCAAAAGTTAATACATATGGTATTTTAAGCAATTCAAAGTCAAGTATGGAACATAGAAGATTGTATAGTTAAATATATTGTAAAATTGATATGTGTAGTGGAGCTGCGTTTGTATTTATAAAATACAGATTATGTTTTGAAATTAACATTATTATATACTCGTCAACTTATTACATACACATCAAGTTATTATCTATCATCATATGTTAAGTAAACTCATTAAAATATATATGATTCTATTAACTTGGTCGAATAATTAAATGGAAATTTATCTGATAGTAAATCAAACATGATAGAATTTTTTTTATCATGCCAACAGTCATTAACGGAAACATAAAAAGGAGAAAAAAAGATCTTATCAAAAAAGTTTGAACGATTACACAAGACGCAAGATAAATCTAATAAGAAATTAAATTAAATGATTACATAATAGACATTTTTCCGATCTGTATTTCCCCCCCCCCCCCCAAAAAAAATTATAAAGTCTAAGCAAACTTTGATAATTACTATGCTTGAAATTTTCTCGTTTCTTTTTTCTTTTCTTCTACAAAAATAAACCAAGCGTGTTTCTCAAAAGATATATAAGATCTGCAAAAATCATTATTTTAGCAGATTATGCAGTTTTATATTTTAAGGACGGACAATAACTTTATAAGCTCTATTCAAAAATGCTTTTGCGTTCAGAAAGCTTTCAGTTAAATAAGCTTTAACGATATAATCGAAGCATTTTCACCTTTAATCAGTCTTAATAACAATATAAGAGAGATTTGATTCTAGCGCTTAGTTATCAAGTTATATAAGCATGTAATTAAAAAGAAAAACAGAATAGATCCGCAAAATGTGAAATAATAGCACATTGCATAATATGCTATTATACATTATTCTATGCATTATGATGCGTGCATTATAAATTTTGTTTGACATACTTGACTATGCACTTTTTTTATTCTTTTTTAAAAACATTAATTGTAACTGTAAATTTTACTATTATTTTATATTACTTTGTAACTTATTTACACAAATTGTGAATTATGCACAATTCTGCGTATTCATATTTTATACATATTTGTTTTCATAATGATACAAAAATATGATCAATTGATTACATAATTTTAAATATCTTGATTAGATAAAAATATACAAAAGGATGATAAGCAAACTTGCGCGTGCGTGTTGAATGTGAATGTTAGCCTGAACCATCATCTGATGGAAGGAGGGACAGTCTGCTTTAAACTGCAGATCTTTCAGGCCTTCAGTAAGAATCAAGCTGTCGTTGAAACTTGAAGGATTCATCGGTAAGCTGTTTTCTAAAAATTTCTAATTAGATATAGTTATAATTAGCTTATAATTAGATACACGCACATTATACTTATAGTTTAACAGAATTACATTACAATTATAATTACATAATACATTATAATTATAGTTTAACAGAATTAGAGAGACAGAGAAAGAGTTATTATTATTATGTATAATATAAAGAATAATAATTATATTGAATAAAAAATTAATGTAAAAGAGAAAACGAGAAAAATCTTCTTTCTAGAATGGCAACGCGCGTGTACGATCAAAGTAAATAATTAGTAGTTAAAAAAAAAAGAAAGATATTTTATATAAGACGATAGAGAAAGAAAATTGTAAATAATTAAATTTTTTTAAATATTGTATATATATAATATAAATAAATTTTTACTTTGTATAATATTGAAAAATGCATTTCTAAAGATACGTTTCTATAGTGAGAAAAACACTTGTTAATATCCTATTAGTATAAACTAATAGTTAGGTTAAAGTACAATTTTCAAGGTCGGGATTATCACGCATATTCAATTACGTATAAAATCATGTTCCTATGTTGATAGATAGTGGAAATATTTATTTATAAAATATCTTTGTGTCAATTGAAGATGATATAAATTTAAATTCCTTTAACAAATTAAAAAATATATATTACATTTTTCAGATTTATTGATTTAAATAAAATATCTATTTTTTATACACACTTTGATGGTTCTAAAAAATATTGCATTTAAAGCCTCGGAAAAAGTACGAGCTTCATCGTGTACTTTCTAAAAAATATAAACAGAATAAATATTTAAGGATTTACAGTTTTAAATACTTTAAATGTATTACACGTATGGGCAGAATAACATAGAAGTTTACAAAATAAGTAATAAATAAAACATCATCATACATTCAGTAGAATAATAAAATAAATAAATAAACACATACCGCGTCGCATAAATGATTTACATTTTCATATACTTAAAGATTATTTGCTACATTTTACAAGAATTAACCGATATCAAATAACGCTTATTTTTAATACTTAATATTTTTGATACTTGTTAAACTAAAATAACAATTTTTCTCCAATGAGTATAACAACAATCTGTAAATAGAAAAGTAATCATTAAATACACGTAAAAAATATTTCAAAGAAAAGAGATTGTAAACTCTGAAGTAATATCTTAAAAAAAAAATATATATATATATATATTATGTGTGAAATGTTATCTAAATATCGCTTCTATACTTTTTTTCTAAATAATTTATCCTCATATTTCAAATGTTCAATAGTCACTTTGCACAATACGATAACTCTTGACTTAATTTTCGAAATTCATATTATACATATAGTCAGATATAAATATATTAGTTTTACGATGCTATCCCATGACACTGAGAAAACAGAATATGTGTTTTCAAAATAACAAGGTCAAATGATCAATATATGTACATATATATGTATACATCATGAACGATTTTTTTCTTGCTGCGATAAAAAAACTGGACCTCCATGAACTTATTTAGATAGGGAAGGTTATTGTTCTTCTGTATCTCTCCACTTTTATTATCTGTACTTTTACAAATTCCTCACAAATTCAATCTTGCTACATGATCGTCTTCGAATAGAAATTTCAAGATACGTTAAACAGCATTTTGCAAAACCCAAAATTAGAAATTTTTTAAAACAATAGAGGAAATTAGTTTTGAATATTATATAATTAAAAATAAGACTCGCTTTCTCTCGTTAATCTTAATAGTTCAGAAATATAACAATATAAAGCGAATAATTAAGAATCAATATTTCGAAATTTTATTTTGCCTCAAACTCTTTATTATTATACAAGATATTAAAGTATTCAATGATATAAATAACGAGTAGACAATTTCTTTTGAAAAGTATATACTGAATTAATTTCTTTTTAATTAATTGTATACAGTTTACAAAAAAAAATAGTTTGCGAAAATAGTATGCTATCAATTTAATTATATTGTATAAGAAATGCATTTATATTTTTATTTTATCATTTATTTTATTATTTATTTATTTCTTATCTTTATCTTATCTTATCTTATCATTTATTTATATCTATTTATTTAAATCATTATTGATTTTTACTAGTTCTCAAAATTAGTGTGAAAAATGGAATACACATTTCTTTAAAAAAATATTGAAATATATTGAAATATCAGATATAGATTATAAATGATTGAACTGAAGAACTTTCTTCAAGAAAATAATTTTTAAAGCTGTTAATGACTACCAAATTTTTTAGACAATTTTAGATTAAAAATGTGTTATCTTTTAATGAAATCTTAATTTATGATTTTCAATTTTTTTTTTTTTTTTTACTCAGATACATATATATGTACATGTGTGTGTCAAATAATTAAGAATTTGACAATAATTCGTTTTAATAGATACTGCTTGGATAGTCTTTACTTATTTGATCTTAACATCCCAGACAGCACATAAAACTAAACGATGTCGAAAAAATGACTTTTTTAAGCCATCTTTTCGACAAGACTAAAAGATCTATAAAGGATTCCGATTACAAAAAGATCGTCTTTTGAAAGATGTCTAAATAAATGTTTATAAAACATTTTTTCATTTTGCCGAAAAGACAACTTAAGAGATAGACTTTTAGTTATCTTTTGCCGAAGCGAAAAGATAACTAAAAGTCTTTTTGGTTTACGAATGAAAAGTGAGGCTAATAAGATTGTAATTATTTCTATCAGTTTAATTTCTGATACAATCCTCACACAGAGAATTCAGATATTGAACTGATTTTTGGAAAATTGAGCAGATAAATGTTTGATTTTCACTATTCAGACAGAAATTGTCCGAAGAACTGTGTAAAAATCATCCGTTTTAACTCCCATAAATAAAAAAATTCCACAAATAAAATGTTTAATTTCATGAATTAAATTTTTTAAATTTAATTATATGTGTTGGGCCAAATGTTTTTTTCCATACATATACCATAGGATATAATTGCAATATATAAACACGATATAATCACATTTATGAATGGCAAAAATATTTATGCAATATATATTATTTGTAATACTCAATTTTATTATACTTATGTAACATTAATATAATCGCATTTATTAAATTTTAACTCTATGATACATATTAAAACGATTCAAAATGTCTAAAATAAGATGTCTTTTAAATATCTTATAGGTTAAGGCTACAAGATGACTTTTAATCGGACATATGTTATCTATTAGTCATCTCTTCATCGATTATACGCTCTCACTAAAAGATACATTTACAAAAAATATATTATCTTTTATTGTTAGCCATTTTTTAGACTTGGTGCTGTATAGGATTGACTATGACCTCCATGAAAATTAATGATCTTGGTTTTAAGAGATGGTCCTTGAGAAATTACGATGTCATAAAAATAATACATTATATTAAGTATATTAAATGATATTTATTTTGTTATCATTTATACTGAAAATAATAATATTGAAAAATATTTTACGAATGTATTAAAAAATATTTTCTTCGATAAAAGTAAATCATGTAAATCGCATTTAATTAAATCATGAAGTGCGCCAGATAGAAGAAACGACATTATTATTCGGTATCAAGTAGTATTGATAAGATATAATTTTAAATTCAATTCATTCAAAACGTTGCATATAATATTAAGAAATGAAAATATAGTAAAAAGATTTAAAAATTACATATATTCAATAGTTGTTAATAAACGCATATACATAATTATCTATCTATATATTACAGTTCTACTAAGCATATGCAATCTTTTCATTACAAAAATAAAATAAACTTTCATGTATTCGCGAAATCATATTCAAAATAATATTTTTAAAAAAGTTATACTCATATATTAATAAATCGACAAGCAAGATTCTGATAACTTTGGAAATATAATATGAGAATGATATTTTTAAGATATTTAAAATGTTAAGAACACAATCATTAAAAAAACAAAAAAACTATGGCTAAATATTTTCCAGTTATTAACAAAAATAGAGAAATATAGCAGAAAGCAAATCCTGTACAATCTCTTATCACGTTTATAACTTCTTATGGTTCTATAATAATTATAGTTGGGACTAATTGAAATATTATAAAATATAAAAACAAATAATTTAATAAATTTGAGGCTTTTATCTTATTTCTTTAAAGAGTGATTTTCCTCCGATACGCTTTATCTGTATTTTCGAAGCATTAATATCAATATTTAGCAATGTCTTTGTGGCTCCGTCGCAAATGTACTAAAAATAATTGCTGCAAAATTTTTATTCTAAAATAAAATATTAAATTTCAAAATAATTTCTTATTCTTAGAAACATTTATCTTTAGACATATTTAATTGATTCTTACTTGCATTATGTACTCATTTGTATAAGGCATTCTAGCGATAGATTAAATATTAAAAAATGTTTTCTTCAATAGATAAATTGCTTCGTACGTGCACTTGAATCATGGAAGCGTGCTTGGCTGCTAATTGTGCAGCTGCAGCGAGTGGTTCTCCCGCTAATATCTTCGCACAACTGGTGCAAACGCTTCTAGCAGCGCAATGCAGTTTAGCCAGTGATATCTACCCCCCAGATCGCTCAGAAGAGATTGCCACTTCTAATATAGAATTTGACTTCATAATCGTTGGTAGTGGAAGCGCTGGATCTGTGGTGGCCAATCGTTTGACCGAAATAGAAGACTGGAAAGTATTGTTGATTGAAGCTGGCGAGAATCCTTCAATACTAAGCGAGATTCCGGCGACCTTTTTATTGCAAATAGACTCACCGATGGATTATTCATACGATGTTGAACCCGAAAAATTTGCTTGCCACGGTAGCAGAAACAAATTATGCAAATGGGCAAAAGGTAAGGCTCTCGGCGGCTCCTCTATTCTAAATGCTATGCTTTATGTTTATGGCAACGATGAGGACTATAACGAATGGTCTCGAATGGGAAACGAAGGATGGAGTTACAATGAAGTCCTGCCATATTTCAAGAAATCGCAATCTTGCGGTCATGGACATAATGACGAGTGGAGAAGCAAATACTGTAGTCATGACGGACCATTAAATGTCAGGTATTTTAACTATACCAATCCGGGTATATTTAATATGGTTCTAGACGCCGCTCGCGAATTGAACGTGCCTATTTTGGACATTATTAATAACGGCGAAAAATATATCGGATATGGCATAGCCCAGGGCACCGTGGATAAAAGTCGCAGAATGAGTTCTGCGAAAGCCTTCCTGTCGCCAATTAAAGATAGAAGTAATCTGTATGTAATGAAATCTACTCGAGCCGACGCCATTCTCCTCGATGGTACTCAAGCCGTCGGAGTACGCGTGACTTTGAAAGACGGAAGGTCAATTGACGTGAAAGCCTCGAAGGAGGTGATCCTGTCAGCCGGCAGCATCGGTAGTCCCCAACTCCTTATGCTCTCCGGCATCGGACCTAAGCAGCATTTACACGAAATGGGAATACCTAGTGTCGTTGATTTAGCTGTCGGCAAGAATCTTCAGGATCACCTTAGATGGTCCGGCATGTTCTGGGTTTTTAAAAATCACAGCGTAACACCTTCGCCCGCATATTTATTAGACGAAGCTTACGAGTACTTAATTTACAATCGAGGTCCCTTGGCAACTAGCGCAGCTCATGATCTTCATGGGTTCGTTAACGTACATGATTCGAGTTCCAAGTATCCAAACATACAGTTTCATCATATTCATTTTCAACAAGGGCAAGAGGACAAAACGTTCATTGCACTCACGCAGTTTTACGCAAACGAAGAAATAAGTCGAGAGATAGCAAGAATTACAAGAGAGGAGACGGTACTCTCTCCCGTACCTGTTCTACTAAAGCCGAAGAGCATAGGCGAATTGCGGCTACGTAGCAAAGATCCGGCGGATCCAGTCAGAATCTTTGCCAATTATTATTCCGTAGAAGAGGACATAGAAACGATGTTAAAGTCTTTGGATGTCGTGAAAGAAATGATGAACACGGAGTCATTTAAACGGCATGGAGTAAGATTGCATCACTTAAACATTGCGGGTTGTCGTGATACTGAACCTGATTCTGAAGAATATTGGAAGTGTAACCTGCGACATATGTCGTTTACGATTTATCATCCTGTCGGAACGGCCAAGATGGGTCCACAAAACGATCCCACAGCTGTCGTGAGTCCACGATTAAAGGTCCACGGAATACAGGGATTAAGAGTGATTGATGCATCCATCATGCCGATAATTACTAGTGGAAACACAAATGCGCCTACGATAATGATAGGCGAGAAGGGTGCGGATTTGATCAAGGAGGACTGGGCAATTATAAAAGACAAGGATGAATTGTAGAAAGTAAATTTTAAAACTTTTAGTTATTTCAAAACATTTTTCTTTTCCTTCTTACTTTTTCAAATTCTTGTAAAGAATGAATCAAACAAATTTTTAAAATTAGATCTAGAGGTGAACATAAGAGGTGAATATTGTCTTAATTACAAATAACAAGTAGATTATGTATACATATACGCGTATATAGACACGCTTTCGCGTAAAAGAAGTCTTTAGTGTTAACTAAACTCTAAAAATATAATTATAGGATTCTCTCAATCATTTCTTATACAATATAAGTTTTTATTTTAATATTTAAGTTAATTTTTTAATTGGAAACGTATAGATACGTATATATAAATAAAAACTTATATCGTATAAGAAATGATTAAGAGAATTCTATAATTATATTTTTAGAATTTAGTTAATACTAAAGACTTTTTTTACGCGAAAACGTGTCTATATACGGGTAAAAATATATATAATAAAGAGATTTATTATTATATATCAGTATATAATAATATATATCTCTGTATAATAATATATATCTGTATATTCTTAATAAAAAATTTTATAAATAATTTAAGATACATAATATCTCCGAATATATGTATTTTCTTTGTCATGTCATTTTGTTCATTCTCTCGCAATTTTTATGGAATCATCATGATGATAATTTTTATGAAATATAATTAAGTTTTAAAATAGCAAGCTTATTGTTAATATATAAATTGTATATTAAATATATGTATATAGACGTATTTCAAATTAAAATATTGTATCTATATATAAATATATATACAATAACTTTTATAATTAATTTTGTTAATATTTATAATAGACAAAGAATTTTTTATTAAAAGTGGGGAAAGAAGAGAATTTAATATTTGATTATCAAGAATTAAGATTAAGAATTAAATTTATTAAGATAATAAGAAAAATTTGCTTTCTTTCTTATTGATTTATTCTTTTCTTAATAACTTTATCTTTATACAACATTGTACTTTTGCAATTACATGTTTTTTAATATGCTTTTTAAACAAATATTATACTTTTTATACAAATATTGTATCAAACTTTATAGTAAATTCTAAGAAGATTTTATATAAATATATATATCGGTGGCTTGTATATTTAAAATTTGTTAAAACATAACGATGAAACAGGTCTCTCTCTTTCTCTCTCTCTCTCTCTCTCTCTCTCTCAAACGTTATTCTTCTATAAAATTTTAATTATTGCCTCGATTGTGGCTTCAGATTTTATTAAAGTTGATGGAAATATTTTCGGCGCGTTATATTTACATTTATAGTTTCATCAGTAACAGCAAATTTAAAAACATCGCGATGCGATTAACAAATGCAATATATCGATTGCTCGTTTTTGCGAGGTTTTTCACGGTTATGAGAGAGAGAGAGAGAGAGAGAGAGAGAGAGAGAGAGAGAGAGAGAATGGCATTTTAAAAGAGCGACATTAAAAATATTTTTTTTTACATTATAAAATAATCACCGTGTATAATTAACTATATACGATATAACAAATAAATTGTAATATAAATATAATTAAATAAATGATTAAATTATTCAAATAATTTAAATTATGTAAATAAATATTACAAATAATGTGGTCTGCTATATTTATATTAGAAATTAGATTAATAATAATACTTAAAATGATTATTATGTATTAATCACAGATACACTGGTACACATTGTCAGTCGTACAAAAGAAATTTGAAGAGATAAAAACATATGAAAGATACTGCAAAAGCAGTGAATAAAAATATTGTAGTCTTGCAAATGTTTAGAAATCTGTTGGACTTTTGCCATACTATGTATGTTTGCTATGCAGTGAACTGCATGCTTCCGTAAATGTAAACAGAATCATTATATTGCGTATAAAAAATATTATTGCACAAAAAAAGCAATAACGTCTATGACATAGCATTAATCGATTCTTATAACATTAACAAGCTTGATCCATTCGCATAATAATTTCTAGCAAACTATTGTATTAAATAATTTAAGGATAAAGAGATTTATCCATCATATGATTATATAACATGTGCATTGATAAATATAAGATCATATGATATGTACATTATATACGCAATATATAATTTTGATCATATGTATGTATACATATGTTGCTCGATATTAAGTATATAATTATGATATATATTGAACAAAATTTTTATAATTTTACAACTTTTCTTTGTAATCTTCTTAACCTTGTATAATAAGATCAACTTATTACAATAGAATCTATTCACGAGAAAAATCGTTTTTCAAAAAAATGGCGAGAAGAATCAACGCATCGAACAAAATCCGGATAAAAATGTAACCGTATATATTGTATATAATCGAGAAATTACAAGCTCGTTCTCGAACATGCTCGTAACGACTCGGGGGCTCGGGAACGTTCTCGAGCTCAATGGCGTCATTCTATTGATGCGGCATATATACGGACACATATAAACACACACACACATACACACACACACACACACTCGCCGACCCAGCTCGCTATAAAGAGCCGGCGTGCGCCGGCGTAGCAACAGTTGACAGAGAGCAATCGTGAATTCAGTTGCGAGTTGTACGGGAACAAATTGAAGATTCTAAACATTCTAAGCTATCTCATCTGCCAATTTTATTCGAGACTTTTCGTTTGAATCGGAAGGAGAAGCAACTTCAACATGTCCCTGGTACCGCTGCTCTTCTCCGACTGGTGGGAGGATCTGGAATATCCTCATCGGCTCAACGATCAACATTTTGGCCTTGGCATCAGCCCCGATCAACTGGTGAATCCAAACGTTCTGGAACGTTTCGCGCCGCAACGTGATCGACGTCTAAGAACGACACCTTTAATTTACTATCGACCCTGGGGCGAGTTGTTGCGCAATAGCAACGAAGGCGGCACGTCTACCGTGAAGGCCGACAAAGATAAATTCCAGGTAATTCTTGACGTACAGCAATTCAAGCCGGACGAGATCAATGTCAAGGTCGTGGACAAGTGCGTAGTAGTCGAGGCCAAGCACGAGGAGAAGCAGGATGAGCATGGCTGGATCTCACGGCAGTTCGTACGCAAGTACATGATACCTGAACAATGTAACATTGACGAAGTGTCGTCGAGCTTGTCGTCGGACGGCGTGTTGACCATCACCGCGCCCAGGAAGGACAAGCAGGAGACAAACAACGAGCGCTCCATCAAGATTGAGCATACTGGCAAGCCGGCGATCCAGGAGAAGGCATCGGAGAAGAAGGAGGAGAAGAAGAAGAAATAAAGATAGACGTTTTACGAAAATATTCCTCTTATAATTCGTATAATGTCTTATGTATCTATGAAAGAGATCATTCTTGTGTGTACACTTTTATGTTTGTGTGATTTAAATTTTATTTTCTTTTCTTTGTTATGTTTGATATAAAGCATTGACGTTTGCTTTTCTTTTCATTCTTATTTTTGTAAGATAACAAATTGATCGAATAAAAATGATTCAGTTGAGGTTAATCGAGTGTATCCTATGCCGTTCTCCAGTCCTACTCCCTTCTTTAGGCAAGAATTTCACAGCTAAATTACATATATAGTGTAACATTAAATCATAGATTAGGTTAGATTGAATTAGATATTAGATATAGAATAAGAGAAGAACTAATTATCTAGAAGAGCAACATCCATGTCAATTAAACTTTTTTTCTAGATTTTGTTAGTTTTTGGTACACTTCCCTGCGTGCGCTTTTAAAATTTAAAAAAAAAAAATATTTATGTTTACAATACGGAAAAAATAATAGAGAGAAATAACGTAAAGATGAAATACAGAAGCATTATCTAAAATGTAAAAAAATATATACAACATGTCAAAGAGAATTCTTTAAAAGGAGACAATAAAACTTATTAAATAACGTCAACTGTTTAATTAAAATTAAATGAAAGAATGCGACAAATATTTTATCCCAAATATTGTGGATATATATGAATTTGCTTGTAGGTATTTAATCAACGTCTGGTAATTTCAATCCCTACCTAGCACCAAAATAGATTTACCAATATACCGCAAACGTATCGTGATAAGATAACTAAGTTTACTGCTTCGAACATTAAAAAGAAAAATCTCTATTATCGATGATAAATCTAGCAATTTTTACGCGGCAAGAGACAAACAAAATTTTTTCTCTTGATACTTTATAAATAATTATAAATAATATCTTATCCATTTCTTATCATCCAATCGTTTTATTATTTGAACATTTTAAAAAAACAACGAAAAAAGATTACTTGGATATTAATGTCCTTATTGATATTATTAAGAATAATATACCCATCGTTATTCTGTATCGAGTTTAATCAAGAAAAAAATTTTTCCCACGCAAATTAAATGTCAAAGATGCAAACTGATAATATATAAGTTTAGTTTACAATTATGATTTAATTTTCTAATGCACGAAATAAGCATGTTTTTCATACGGTTATGTAACTCGATCATATCGTTATATAGATTATGTAATAATGAAATTTGTATATTGTAAACACTTCATATATTTATTTTGTCACGTTTTTTATATACGCGTTTGATCCTTTAATGTAGAGGAATATTGCTACATATTTGCAATTATCAATAAGTGTGTTACTATATATGTATACGTATCAGCGATGACAAGTCAAACGACGATTTTCTTCTATTCCTGAAATACGTAGCCGCGCGTAAGAACGTCTGCGTCGGCAGTTGCACGACAATCGGCAATCGGTCGAAAATAATAGGTAGGAGACGATAGTATGGGTGAGCACTTCTGGTCGAGTCGAACGTACAAGACACAGAGATAGTCCGGGATCAGAGAAAGGGAATGGAGCGTGCTTATCGTGCATCGTCTCCAACTACCTCGCGGAATCTATCTTCTCCTCTTGCCTCTCCTCGTCCATCATCACCCTCCTTCTTCATCTTTTCCTCATTCTCTCTCCTCCTCGCTTCTCAACTTTTCTATACTGCAATTGCCTCAGCTGACGTTTGCGAAAAAAGCACGAGAACCCCTGTGTTGTGAAACTCATATATATATGTATACGCTCGAGCTATGTCGAGCTTTGCTAATCTAGATGGAATACGAATATGCGATCGTCGTGTACCGTCAAAAAATGAGTATATTTTTACATTATTTTAATGTTACAGCGCGCATATATTCGTGTCTCTCAATCGCTTTCTTTTTTTTTTTCAATTTTTGGCAAAATGTATTTTTTTCTGTTTTAGCTTCCGCCTTCTGAACAGATAGAAGAACTTGTCGGAAGCACAGCCAGCTGTATACCTCCGAACGTTTAACCGCCAATGATGCTTCAAATGATGTCATAGAACCTTTGACGTAATCGCTTCCTTGACCGAGTGATTTTTGAGAGCTTCTGTCGGCACTTGTAATCGATTTTACCATCGTTTGTCAAGCCATCGATAACCACTACACTACGATATATAGTTAAATACGATGATGTGATAATCTCTTTAATCATCCGTTTTTTATACTTTTATACTTTTTTATTACCTAATAAAACCCCTAAATAATACCTAGTAATCTTTGTCTAGTTCTTTTATCTAATCGTAAAAAATCAATTAATTAATTAATTAAATTTTCTCACTTGACCGTTTTATTGACGAGAAACATAATAAAATTACTTCAATATTTAGCTTTTTGCATCGTATTTTAATTTTAAATAAGTAAATTTTTTTATTGTTTCATATATATATATATATATATTGTGTGCGTGTGCTAAATTTATGTATATTTTTGTACTTTTATATTATCTATATTAAATTATTTTGTAGATTACTATGCTATACTATTATGTATATTATTAGAAAGCACGCCGTGCGCACACGACTTTGCACAATACTCCCTAATTCAGCTATCGCCAAACAATACGCCGTTTCGTAATAGCGAAATGACAACAAAGACAATCGCGTATCTCAACAATAATTTTTAGATAAATAAAAAACAGTAGCCAAATAACATGTGACAATTAATTTGTCGCCGTCTTAAAATATTCAACATTTCATAATACAAATTTAAGCTGAATATTTTGTGTGCTCTTGCATTTCAAATTGAGTTCAATAATTGGACTTAGTAATAAAAGTTTCATGTTTATTTAAAAAATATAATTTATCTTAATTTGATCAAAAAATTTTTCGTGTAAATTAATTTAATATTATCATTTTAAGTGAAATTTTCATATTCCAAGAAGATTTTTTTTTTTTTTTTTTTTTAAATTTGGGAACTCTTTCTTTAATTGCGGTTTATTAAATAATATATGGCGTAAGGAAATAAATAGCTCGTGTGCAGCGCGCTTTGTAATATTTTAGAATATGTAAAAAATAAAAGTTACTTTGCGCAATATTTGTACACATAAAATGATGATAATTATGTTTGACTTGCTCAAAGAATGTAAGTGCTCCAAGTTTTTTTTCTTTTTTTCTATTTTGTATCGAAAACTCTTCGATTATATTAACATTTTAGGACTAAACATAGTTGCGGATATAGCGTAAGAACTGTTTTCATATACACATCGATATCTTAAGAAAATCTTCTCTCGCTGCCGTTGCCTCCACGCGTTCAACTTGCCTTTGTTAGAAAAAATGATGCAGGTAATACCTAGGTAGTATTTACATGTCTTAAAAGAAAGTTTTGTTGTCGTGTGCAAGATATAACAGTGATGTCGATAGGACGCGAGAAGATAATAGAATGCGCCAGGAACCGAATTGCACAAGGAGCACGTCGAGTGTTGCGGCAATCTAGTATTCCCAATGCTATTGCAGGTCCAATGACCTGATCGTTGCGGTTCGGAAAATTTGTTTCCCCTTCTGCGTCCATGCTCCTTCGTCCATATTTATCAAGAAATAATTACTCATCACGACATGAGCTACGATGTTAGTTTAGAAGAGTAATGGCACTTTGTTATTATATAAATGGGATTTTAAATGTCGAACGTAGATAAAAGATAAAAGAAGATGTAAAAAACAAAATTGAATTTGAAATGATAAAAAAAATTCTATCTTTCTGCGATCCTGTAAATTTTGAGACACTCGGAATATATGAACTACAGCTATGTACGAAAAGTTTAAAATGAGTGCGCAAATTGAAAATAGAACACCCCTCTTGAGAGAACTTAATTAAATGCGAAAAATAAAAGTATCGAAGATCGTGCAGAAATTACTTACTCACGTCAAGATATCGGCGGAAGCTGCACTTTAAATATAATCAATTGCGACATCGCTAATGAGATCGCTTGTTAAATATGTATCTCTTTAAATTTTTTTTTTTTACTTTTTGCGAATTCTCCTTTTCCACTTTTAATATTAATTAATTTTTCAATCTTAATCTAATTTTAAAAATCTCCATTCTTCTCGCAAATCTATCTCCTTTTTTACCTTTCATATGCCTTCTCCAACTATTTTGCACACATCGACACGTATGTATATTCTCTCGATAAGTGACCACTCGACACTGTACGAGCGAGACGAACGTATCTTTCTATTCGTGGCACAATTTTCGGGGATCGATATATCGATCGCATACTAGTGTCTTCAAATAGCAGGGTAGTTAGCGTCTCTCTGTTAAAGTCTTTCAGAAGAACGGTAAAAATGAGAAATAAAGGAAAACATAATGCATATATATCTCTATATGTACAATTACCATCTTTTTTTGCAAACTTTTTTAAAACAATTTCATTATAACATATCCGAGAATAAATGTCTTAATACATTATATTTTTGTTGTATAATGCAATCTTCCTGCCCATCGGATGTGATAATCCTTGGCGAAAATGTTGTGTATATGCACCCGTTGCAATCTTTAATATTATATATCTTAATAATAAGTATCTGATTAATTTATTCTATTTTAATTTAAAAATTTTCTTTTCTGATGAGCAAATTTTTTTATACGTATGTAGAAAGAGAGAGAGAGAGAGAGAGAGAGAGAGAGAACACGTTGCATCGCAAAATATTAAAGACAAGATAAAAGAAAATAAGAAAAAATTAATAAATTTAAAAGAAATTGTAAAATTTAACCGGATAAAGACAGTGACAAAATGGTAAATGTGTTTGGCGACGAAGCTACCATATGCTAGAAAATTTGAAGTCTACAAATGTGACGATGACGTCGCTGATATGTGCCGCATTGGAGTTAAATTCAAGCGATGTAAACCAATGACACGGGCACATCTTACTCGGGGGATTACCACCACCTTTCTCCTTTTTCCTCTTGGCCGATCCAGCTCGCGATACTCCAGATTCTATCCACATGACTGTCGTCATATACGTCATGGACGAGAGAGTTACCCCTTCTTTGCGCCAGTGCTTGTTCCCTCTGTGCCTCTGTTAAGTGGAGGAGAAGGAGATGGGGGTTGGTGGCGGGAAGGTATTGCCGCTGCTGGTCCACCACCACCCGGAACCTCAACCACCACCTCCATCGTTGCCGTGGGGCTCGTGCCTATACGCAACGATGAGAATTCTGCAGATTTGACAAAGTCGTCTCAAGAACTCAGTCGTCGTTTGCCTGTCCTCGTAAATTCGGGGTACCTATTAGGGAGCTTCAGCTTTCTCGTTCGCGCCGGATTTTCGCTTCCGGATTATCTCGAAAATCTCGCTTCTCCTCTTTTTTCTCTTTCCTTCTTTTAAAAGTGTGTGACTTGTCTTCTTCTTTTCTTTTCTTTTCTCTTTCTTTCTTTCTCTCTCTCTCTCTCTCTCTCTCTCTCTCTCTCTCTCTCTCTCTTTCTCCTTTCGATCATCGACTCAAAAATGCGGTAAAGCACGGCGGAAATACATTCATGGAGGAGATACACGGAAACGAGATGTCTTCCGTGACGCTCTCGTCCGTCTCTCTCTTGCTCCTTCTGCTTTTCGGTCGCGCCGCGAATGCTCAGTAAGTAAATTGCGATTTGTGTTTCAAAATTCATATTTTATGATATATTATATGTCAAAACCAAAATTCCAAAACCGATTTTCTTCGGTCAACATTGTACTGCAATTCGGTTCTAAATTATAATCAGAAAGATTTTTAGAAATAATTAAAAGATTAACCGTAAGCGAAACTTGTACAAGAAATTGGAACTCTTATTAGTATATTAATCGATAAGAGTTTAATGTGTGTGTGCGTGTATGTGAGATATTCCCATTATATGAATCGCATATTCTTCTTATTTTGTTTTGTTTTGCAGGAGAAGTTTAGAATTTTTCGATCTCCTGCCGGAAGATCCTAAGTTGTATGATAAAATGCGACCTCCCAAGAAAGATGGTCAGGCAACTGTTGTATATTTTCACGTTACTGTGATGGGACTCGATTCTATCGATGAAAATTCAATGGTAAATACGTAATTTTAGGGAGAAACGTGATTGACATGTATAATTATAAAACTTAATGTATATATAATAAATCCACGCACAGGTGCTCGTTAATTCTTTTTAATTGCGATTATCGCGATCGTAAGATAGATTATTTTTGCAGACGTATGCCGCCGATATTTTTTTTGCCCAAACATGGAAAGACAATAGACTCCGACTGCCAGAAAATATGACATCCGAGTATAGGTATATAAATCATTATGTATATATAATTTTTTGAACAATTGTGGCATTTATGTATTTTGTATCTACGTACATATTTTATTTAAATTTTTCTACAAATCTTTGAGTAACCGTTTTCAATTATACTCTCTTATTTTATTCTCTCTGTGATGAAATTTAAGATTATTGGAGGTCGATTGGCTGAAAAACATGTGGCGGCCGGATTCCTTCTTTAAGAACGCAAAATCGGTGACTTTTCAAACAATGACGATACCGAATCATTATCTGTGGCTGTATAAAGATAAAACTATACTTTACATGGTGAAGTGAGTTTATGATAAATTATATAAACATTTTTTTAAACCGTGAATACGTCTCGAAATAAAAAAACTTGAAATATAAATATCGACGATTTCAGGTTGACCCTAAAACTTTCTTGCGCCATGAATTTTCTGATCTATCCTCACGACACACAAGAATGTAAATTGCAAATGGAAAGTCGTAAGTTATAATTATTTATGAAAAATATTTATTTTTCTTTATCTTCATCAAATATAGCACATATACATATAATTTGATTATGATTGGAGTACATGTATTACTGTTATATGTTATTATTTATGTTTCATAATTATTTTAATAATTAATTTTCTCTCTATTCAAACGAATATTAAAAAAAAAAAAAAAAAAGATACACATAATTATATATGAAAAATTGACGTTTTTAAACGGATATAACGCGCGAATAAACTATATGTTAGCGATGTGTGACGTAATGTATTAAATGCCACGCTATATTGCACGTTAAAACGCGACAACTCGGTCAACAGTATCGCATACGACGGATGAAATGATCTTCCAATGGGATCCTGATGTTCCCCTTGTTGTGGATGAGAATATCGAATTACCCCAGTTACAGCTCGTTAAAAATTACACAGCTGATTGCACACAAGTCTATTCCACTGGTAAGTGAAACTGGCGTAAATGATTATTTTCACCTCAAGAATACATATGTATACCATACATATCATATTTGATATCTTCGTAAAATCACAGACGCTTTACATATCAGAGAGTATGCAGTATAATAAATTTCTGCAGTCAATTCTTTTCAATCGATTAATGTATTTTAAAATTATGTATGTACTCGTATTTCATGCGATATTGCATATTCCGAAGCATGAGAAGTTTTTCACCCGTGCATTGATATCACTTGAACTTTATACTTTAATAATCACTCGTGTAAAACCCAATTGAAAATTATATTATAATTTTATAGGTAACTTCACTTGTCTCGAGGTTGTGTTCGTGCTGAAGCGACGTCTCGGCTATTACTTGTTTCATACCTACGTACCAACGTGCTTGATCGTCATCATGTCGGTGAGCAGAACGCTGCGACGCTCTTGCAACTTTCTATCATTTTGACCGTGTTATATATTTTTCATTTACAAAACAATTGCCGGCTTATCGTAGTGGGTATCATTCTGGATAAAGCCCGAGGCTGCACCCGCTAGGGTTACTCTGGGAGTCACCTCGCTGCTCACTCTGTCTACGCAGCACGCCAAAAGTCAAGCCTCGTTACCGCCCGTTTCGTATTTGAAGGCAGTCGACGCCTTCATGTCGGTTTGCACGGTCTTCGTCTTTATGGCACTGATGGAGTATTGTCTGGTGAACATTGTCCTCGGCGATTCGGATACACCGGCAGCGAAACCCGCGCCACCGCCACAGCCGCCATCCTCGAGCACCGCGGATTCGGCTAAGCTCGACAAGATCTTCGACATCGCTGCTAAGGTAATGCCTGGATGACATTTATCCCCAGAGAGTCTTGAGATCGATTTTGACAGGTAAAGATAATTGTAATATTCGTAATAATTATATTCACGATAAAGCTGATCGTTAACTTAATCGGCGTAAATCGGATGATTTTGAAAATAAAAACATTCGATAAAAACTGCGATGAGAAACTTTTATTATAACGTGAAAGATTCTTTTCGCGCCAAATTTATCAAATTTTTATATTTCGTTTAATTTTGTAAAAAAAAGTTTTTATACAATTTTTGTTGCTATAACTGTTACAATTGATTTCTCGGCTCTCCTATCTCGGACCACTTCTGTGCCTCGAATAGAGGAAACGCGACAAACGCATTGTTATTAAGTAAAATTTATCTAAAACATATATTAACAGACGATATAAAAATGATTGAACTTTTTATAAAATTGTTATTATTTATAAAATTGTTAAAATTGTAAATTTAGCATCACACAAAATTTTCAAAAAAATATAAATATCTTACTAAACTCTTGCACTTTATATAATAAATTATTATACATTCAAATTATTTAATAAATAATATTACATATATATATACATTAATTTGCACAATTTAGAATTTTTTTTCATTATTTATAATTATTTTATAATATTAAATTATATGTTGTACGCGCGATTATATATATTACCGTTATTTAGTAGCTCTAACAATAAAATCGTGTTCCACTCTCCGAGGCACAGGAGACAGTCCGTATGATGACGGTTCAAGTTGTGATCGTTATCACGCAGGAAAACGCAATGTTGTTATCCTGCCGATCGCAGAAATCACCAGCTGGCCCACCATCCGGACCCACTCCGGCCCAAAAGGCGCGATTACGAGCGCTGAACATTGACCGTTTCTCGCGCGTTTTCTTCCCCTTTCTGTTTACCTTGCTGAACGTCACCTATTGGATAATGTTTGCTGAGTATATTTAGATTAACTATGGTATCGCAAATCTTCACAGAAGCGTTAATACTTCGATCGCATTAATATTTTGAAAAATGAACAGCGCAAGAGGTGAGCAAGAGGAGAACAGATATAGCCCGGCATTATTCATTGCTTATTTTCTAAGATGGAGATAATTTTATGATATCATCTATCACACGGCATACACTCGCAAGTGTTTTCTCTAACTGTTCGTTTTTTTTTTATCCGAATAATTATTCAATAACGTTGTAACAGATCTACGAGTGTGATTTTATGCATTGATAATGTTAGAATAATCGCAATTTGCAATGAACAAAACGTATTTTGACTGCTATGCCTTTAAATATTAACTTATTTATTCCTTGCTTATCCCAATTATTGGGGGGAAAAAAAAACCAAGTATTTCGATTATAATAATGCGTAAGTCTCTATAAATCTTTTTCTCTAAAGAAAGATTTAAAAACTCGATTGTAAATGTACTTGGAAATCTTTCCATAAATAAGTAAGAGGTTCGCCTAAGTAAAATAGAATCAATGATGTACAATAAGGCCGCATATAAATTGTAATGAATTTAGATAATGACATCGAAACTGTACGAGTCAACTGTTTTCTTAGCTTCACGCATCTTTCTGTTTATTACATAATACTCGTATCAAGATGCAAAGGCCTAATAGAATATTCATAGGCGTTATTGCTTTTTTCAAAGACCATGATATATCTATTGTACAAAACAAATTTTTTTTTATTTATAGGTATCTATAAACGTATCGCAACTAACTAAACTTTATGTCATCGAAACTTATTGTAACAATAAATGTTTCACTTACATCTCTATTGTACACACATCTGTACGATATTATTGAAAATATATACAATAATAAATAAACTATAATACCTCGTTAATGTCAATCTTGCTACAATTAAATTCTCTTACAATCTACGTAATAAAAACATTCATTTATCTTTTAAACTTGGAGAAGCTCAAAATAGAGTCAAAGACTTTTGACTCTATATATTTTATAATCAGAGACAAGAGAAAGAAAAATGGCAATAAAATACTTTCTTATAATAAAAATTAGTAAATAAAAAAATTAATCTTCTAAAATATTAATAAAATTAATATTTTATTAATATTTTACAAAATAAGACTATATGTGTTACAATAGGATTATATGTTTTGATAAAATGAAAACTCTCTTAAAAATAATATAACATATTAAAAATTAAATTTGTTTCCAGATTATTTTACTGTCAACTCTTGCACATGTAATTAATTACCATCTATATATCTATTGCACCATTCGTGATAATAATTAAATATGAGAATTCTCATATACGTCTATTGCCATCTATTGGTGCTAAATAAGACTACAAGACAGTCATTGTCACATAAACTGGCAATCTGTCGGCTTGTATGTCTGTGTTCTCCGCCTACTCTCAACCCCACCGATGCAATCACAGGATCGTAGCACCCACGCACTGGGCAAACAAAAAGCTAGCACCCTAATATAATGCACCATAAAATATCTTTCTGTTTTTTCTTTACCCTTTTATATTTATTTAATATATTAATAAATGGTCGCGCAAGAAAGAAAAAAATCAATGCGATGAATTTGTACAAATAATTCGTGATAAGAAATTTCTGCACTTCCTAGCGTTTAGAAATTAAGTATCTTACGAGTCATAAAGCTTTTAGAAAATAAATATATCAGTAAAATAAATAAAATCATCGTGATTTTTTTCTGAAAAGCAATATAATTCTTTATAATGATTTTGTAACTGTGTGACAAATCAGACTTTCGGAAAATTAAAAAGAGCTCAGAGTTTACACGGTTTTTTTTTTGTTTTTTTTTTTTTTAGTAAAGTGCAATTTTAAAAACATTTTACATCTGCATTGTAATTTGCATTACAAAAAGATATCTTAATTTCTAATATTTCAGTAAAAATGAAAAAGACATTTCTGAAATTACGGTCTGGATAAAATATACTTTAACATATTCTTCTTTGCAATTATTATGAGAAATTAACTCGCACAGAGAGAGAGAGAGAGAGAGAGAGAGAGAGAGAGAGAGAGAGACGAGAAAGAAAAGCTAGGTAATCGTGCGAGGTCGTCGCGAATGGACCATTTTAATGAATCAGTGTACGATTGCGCGGAGAAACGGAAAGTGGGATCATCGCAGAGGAAGGAAGTATAGCGTGGGCTGCCTTATCTGTACAACGTATCCCGGCTACGATAGCAGGATGCCATTGCCTTCTCTTCCTCGTCTCGCCTTTTCAGGATAGTTGGTTTCCCATCCTCTTCCGTCGTGTCATCAAAGATTAATGAGAGAATCGAGGGCACTGCGTGGAACAACGCGAGTCTGAAATATCGATGTTAGATGCTGCGATGAAGTAATTATTTCGCTATCTATTTAGATGATAACGAGAGAGACGTTAGCGTATCAATATTTAATATCTTCTTAAACTCTCCCAAATTTACAAGCACTTTTTTTTTTAAATATTAAATGTAATTCGTTACAGAAAAATTAATATAATAAATGTTTTATTTGCGATGTAAAAATGTGTTTCTGGATATTTATTCCGCGATTCTGAAAATTATTCACGATTGTTAATATCCCTTTGTAGGATTATATGTAACGATTGTGTGATTACCGATTATATAATATATATGTATATATAATTATCTCAAAAATTATATATAAGACTAAATTTAATATATAAATTTGTGTAAAGTTTGTTATTAATAGATATCAAAATAGATATTGCTTTACTTTAATACGAATTGAAAAAGTTTGCAAATATTATTGACATTTGGGGAGAGATCCGTTTATTTCTTAAACAACAGAATTTATAAAAGATCGTAAAAATACCAAGTGTGCTGCACGTGTGCAGTAACATAAGCATCGCCGGTATAACGGGTGTGCAAAAGTATCGTGACTCTCAAGGACTCAGATTGGAACAACAATGATTTGGAGCTCTCAATCTGTAAGCCTTCTGCGACGTTGCGTATAACGCGTACAAAAAGTATGATATCAGACGAACGGAACGTTGACCTGTGATAGAAGAACTTCTATGTAATTTATACTATGCCATTTATTTAAGAGAGAGAATATTTTTCATCGCTTTCTTAGTAGATGTTAAACGTCAAAAAATTATCTATAAATGGATAAACATATAGATCTTCCAAAATATTTCTTAACATTAAAGAATATTTAAATAATGCACTTCCATATATATTACATTTGACAACCAATCATTTACAAACTTTCTCAATAATATATTGAATATTTTATACATATCTCGTGTATAGGACAGCTGTATACACACGCTGAGATTCAGCATATAAATATTATATCTTTTATTATATTATATTTTTAGAAAATCAAACTTTTTTAGCAAAAAACACAGAGGACAGAAACTTGTCCAGTAATATTTTTTAAAAATTACGTTTCTTAGAGCGCAAAAAAAAAAGGAAAAAGAAAAAGAAAAAATCTCTAAGTCAGATTCCAACAACTTATCCAATTTGTCGACTATTCAGACCCACTCGTCTCTTTTCAAGTCCGTCGTTCCCTCTCTCCATGACTCTATGTACGGCACTGATGGGCACCTCGAACGGAGTCACAACTTGGCGAGCCGAGGTTCACTGAGCGAGAGACGCGTCACGAGGCGCGTCCGCACCGCGTTTTTCATTTTCCGCTTCCGAATTTTCCGTATAGGTGCATTCGCACCTGAAGACTCCGCACGAGTCTGCGTGTGACATGTGAAAAAAGGATCGGGTTCAGTGACACAATAAGGAGAGAGAGGAGAGTTTCGCAAGTTGAATTCAGCAAGAGAATTCCGACCGTTGCTGTGATCTCTGCGTACCATTCAGAGTGCAAGACTTCGAAGCGGCGCCTGTCTCGAAAAAAGAAGTGATATCTCATCGGCTATTAAAGTAGCGCTGCTCCAGCGCGTGAATTTAACATAGGTGAGCTCTATTAGAGAAAGATGATACGACAATTGCTGATATTAAAGTTAAAATGAGAATCGCTTTTCGCTCTACAGGTGTGCGGAAGTGTTTGACAACGATTGTTGTGTACTTGATCGAGAAATAAGAAAAAAAGAGAGAGAGACTCTCTGCGTACTTTGAAATTTGATACATTATTTAGAATTTTAGAATCTCGCCGGCATAAAATTATTCTGAGATATTTATTAGCTGATATCATAACTTGCGTACGCGTGTTTTTCTATTTTTGTTCTGGATCTTGTTAAATAATTATTAAAATTAAGAATTATTAGTTATCTTACTTGTGCTTGTTTTTAAATGTCACTTAAACATTCACAGTGTAATAATTATTCTTAAAGATCATTGGCTATACATATATACATATTGATAATAATTTTCTTTACAGATATTTATATCGAACGATTCTTTATTACATTTTAGGACTATATTTTATTTTCATAGAAGGTCTCTGTCGAATCATCGTCCATGGCTTAACAATCATTGCGAAAAGTCCACAAAAACGGAGATAGAAAAAAAAAAAATCGGAAAGATGCTCCATGCTCATTACAAGCACTTGGCCATTGCTGCTTTCATTATTATACTTACTGTCTTAACAGGTATGTCTTAACATACATCTTAATTTTTTTTTTTTTTTTTTTTTTACGAAATAATTTAATGTTAGATTGAAATTTTTAATACATGCATTGCGCGTATCAAATATCAAAAATTGTGATTTACTCAAATTATTGAATATATACCATATTTTTAGGAATAATAATTTTTCAATTTCGTTTCAAAGCTGCTTGCACTATCACGCGCCATATTTTATAATATTGTTTTTACTTTATGTATTACAAGGACGATAGAATAAAAATTCTAATTTTTTTAGATGAACGAAATATCGTTCTATCCCATTTATTTCCCTTGTAACGAGAAGATTCATTTTATCCAATATGATTAGATAATGATATGACCTCGCGACCTGCTTTCCTTTTGAAATCGGCGAGTTTATTTCGGCTTGTAAAATTCAACTGTTCAATAAATATAGAGATCTTCGTATATATATTTTTTACTTTAAGATTATTCGACAAATAACGCGATTGCGTGAATTAAATTGCACTCGCGTACTTTTGTGTTTACGCATGTTGCAGCCTCGCTATATCAAAGATGTAAAGAACATTATTCTGGATCTAACAAGTTACCTTTTACAAATTTTTTTATCTGCGATATCAATTCGAAACCGTGCGATTCGTAATTTGAAGATATTAAATACAATATGATATTCAATGTCAGTGATTGGAAGTTTAATGAAAGAATGACCTATCTCGACATTTTCTTTAGAAAAGAGCCGGTTTCAAAGTCGTCGAGAAACTTACAAGTAAAATATAGCTTGCACTCCAGAGACACTTCTCTTCTTGCATTTCGACAGCTTGATGATATTTTCCAGAGCTGTCTTCTCTCATAAACATCCGGTTGTCTCTCGCGATAGCCTCTACCGGTAGTAGAACGTTTCTTGATAACTGGCGCGTTCTAGCAGCGTTTGAAACGATTCTAAAAAAATTATACTACATTCAAAATTATTATCTCCTCCGAGCCTAAAAAGCAACAGATCAGGAATCATTAGAGAATCACTTCGTCTTATGTAATTTATTCTATTATAAATTTCGAACATTTCCTCTTTTATTCTCTGTTATTCTCTATTTGAGTCATATATTTGTTTGAAAAATGATACATAAATTTCTTACTTAACATTCGTTATCGCACATTAAATAAATGTCTAAACAATTAGAATATTTCAAACATTTTATTTGTTTGCAGGCTCTGCGAATTCTCAGTATAGACCAAAAGATCCTTATAGAGGGCCGCCTAGAGGTAAGATTTTAAACTTTTCAAAATTTACTTTTTATTCACTGCCGATATAATTTTTTTGCGTTTTTCTTACAAAAGAATCATAAAACTATTGCATTGCGCGGTATCATTAGCGATCTTATCCAACGACAAGAAAATACGATTAAACTTTTACGACAATTAAGACGTCTCGCGCTATAGTAATATAATTATATACAGAAAATACGAAAATAAAGATGGAGGTGTTATAGGATCGATGCAGAGAGGCGATATGTCGCCTATGGAGGTGATGACAGAGCGTCATAATCGGCTAGGGCCGACCATTCCTAAATCAAGAGGTAGTTGCGTAGACAAAAGTGTAAATACATGTGACATATTATTCCGAAAGAGATAATTAGCAAACACACACACACACACACACACACACACACACACACACACATATCCTGTAGTTATTTTGGTATAAAAGATCGCTAATTAAGATCCTTTATCATGGTCCTTTATCACAATGAAACATTTTTATCCAACGTTATAATCATAGTATTAAATTTTTTTTTTTTTTTTTTAATATGGACATTAATGTGTAAATAAATACGTTTACAAGTGTTTGCGATACTTATTGATCTTCCCATATAATGTGGTAAGGGTATCGTACATAGCGCTAATCGACGCAAACTAACCGGTAACTGGGAAATTGTACCCTCCTCCATAATACCTAACGCATATCGGCATGACATATCGGTATGCAATGGTGTCTAACAAAATCGGCATATATCGAGTTGTAAAAAAATAACGAGAGCTTTTTTTTGATGCAGGATCTCACGCGAAGAGACCACATCCCTGTGAGCAAAGCTCGTGTTATCCCGCAACCGGAAACTTGCTGATCGGTCGTAAGGATAAATTGAGCGCCTCGTCGACATGCGGCCTTGCGGGTCCTGAAAGATTCTGCATCGTTTCCCATCTTAAGGAAAGAAAGAAATGCTTCTTCTGCGACGCGTCGCTACCCAAGCAGCAACACAACATCGAAAACATTGTCAGCGGGTAAGATTAGTTTGTACCATCGCTGCAATCTTATTTATCGTACACGTGATGAATAATTACAATAATTCCTATAATTACTTTAAAATAATAATAAATAATGTAATATTTATATTACATTTATTATATATATATATATAATCACAAGATCAATATAATAGAAGTCTGATATACAATTAAATCACATAAATATGCATATTTTAAAATTATTAAAAAAATATTTATAAATTTAAGCTCGTGGTGGCAAGCCGAAAACGGTATAGAAAATGTCACGATACGCTTCGACCTCGAGGCGGAGTTTCATTTCACGCACATCATCATTCGCTTCCAAACTTTCCGACCAGCTGCCATGCTGATCGAAAGGTCGTACGATTTTGGACAGACCTGGCAGGTATACCGGTACTTCGCTCACAATTGCGAGCACTATTTTCCCGGGATTCCTACCCATCAACCTCAAAGATTAACGGACGTCATTTGTGAGACAAGATATTCGGCTGTGGCACCATCCACTGGCGGCGATGTAATTTTCAGGTAAGAAATACATAGAAAATTCTTTCCTTTATTATTTATTATTTATTAAATTATATCTTATTTATCGTTTATTTATATTTTAAATCTTATTGTTTCAATGTATTGTACGCTTTTATTTAAACTCTCTTTTGCTTGCAATTGTGCGCCATGATTATATAGTAATTTATTATGGTAACTATTAACTATTCGATAAACTTGCTATTAATTCTTGCACTGATACATTTCAGGGTATTGCCGCGAAATTTGGACATTGACAATCCCTACTCGAAGGAAGTGCAAAATCTCCTAAAGATAACAAATCTCAGGATCAACATGACGAGATTACATACACTGGGCGACGATTTGCTCGACGATCGAGCTGAAATTCGTGAGAAATATTATTACGCCATCCAAGACATGGTAATTCGTGGTTCCTGCTCCTGCTACGGACACGCTTCCCGATGTTTACCGTTGCCCGGAGTTGCCGACGAGGAGAACATGGTCCACGGCAGATGCGAATGTACTCACAACACCAGGGGACTCAACTGCGAAAATTGCGAGGACTTTTACAACGATCTACCATGGAAACCCGCGGTCGGCAAACAGACGAACGCCTGTAGGCCGTGTAATTGCAACAATCACACCACTTCGTGCCACTTTGACGAGGCGGTTTACGAGAGATCGGGAAGAGTGTCCGGCGGAGTCTGCGACGATTGCCAGCACAATACTCGAGGCCAGAATTGCGAACAGTGCAAACCATTCTATTATCACGACATGACGAAAGATATCTCCGACCCAGAGGCTTGTCAACGTGAGTTTTCAATTATTTCAGTCAATTGATATGTCTTTATACACTGTTTGATCTAAATGTAGTTTCTTTAATAATATTATTTAAATCATTACATTTCTTACCCCTGCCTCAATTTTATAAATAGAGATAAATGTAAATAATGTACTGGAGATTGTAAAATACTAAATTTGAGATATTGTAGACTTACCGCATCTTCTCCCTCGCAGCTTGCGACTGCGACCTTGGTGGATCCTTGGACGACGGAATATGCGACTCGAGAACGGATCTTCTCAGTGGTGACGAATCCGGACGCTGTCACTGTAAAGCGAACGTCGAAGGACGTCGTTGCGATCATTGCAAAAACGGTTTCTGGAACTTTGATCCCGACAGTCCTGAGGGTTGTCAAGGTAAAGAGATGATGATTATAATTGTCCGAAAATCCTCCGTGTCATCTATTGAAAAAATAATATCGTGTTTTCATATTTTTACATAAAATAATATTTAAATAAAATTTTTTTTTATTTATTTTAATTATATGAGATAAGAAGCCTTAATCTCCCTATATGTTGGTTATTTCATTAATGATTAAACTCGTTATCACACATTTTCTTTAACGCGACTTGTGAATCCAGTGAATCCAACTTATCTTGATAAGATCAAGCGACTCCGATACATATTCGACAATGAGTTCTCGAAACTTATACAAAAAAGCCGATTATTTATAAATTATACAGCCTGTACCTGCAACACGTTGGGTACCGTCGACAATCAGGGCTGCAACGTGATGACTGGCGAATGTACGTGCAAGCGTTACGTCACCGCGCGCGACTGTAATCAATGTTTACCGGAGTACTGGGGATTATCCGAGGACCGCGACGGATGCAAACCCTGTGATTGCGATCCCGGCGGTTCCTACGAGAATTCTTGCGACGTCATTACCGGCCAGTGCAGATGTAGACCGCACGTCAATGGGAGAACCTGCAATCAGCCGGAGCAAAGTTATTACACTGGCTCGCTAGACTTTCTTATTTATGAGGGAGAATTGTCCAGGGCTACCGAAGTGAGTTTCATTAAAAGAGAATTTTGAATTGGTTTTAATATGATTTATTAATATTATTGTCGAATATATTATTCTTAAGTCGCTTGCAAAAAATGATAAAACAAATAAAATCGTAAAATAAAAAAAGTAACAAGTATAAAACAATTGTAAAATAGCTACTGTATTTTTTTTTTTTTTTTTTATATTAAGCTACTGTATTATTTTTTTATATATAAAAAGCACAAATATTAATAAAAGCATAAATAGTATTAAATCCGACTCTAGAATTTTATGAACCAATTAATTATCTGTTTGTTTAAATTCTCGGAATTATTTTAAGATGAAAATGCAATTTCTTTTTCAGAACTGTCAAGTAGTAATCAGGGAACCTTACCGTGACGGCAGAAATAGCACGTGGACCGGCACGGGTTTCATGAAAGCTCTCGAAGGATCAGTATTGAACTTCACTATCGACGACATTCGCAGATCTATGTGGTACGACGTAATCGTGCGATACGAACCGATACACCTGGGAGTTTGGGAGGACGTGCAAATCATTCTTGAGAGAGACAGTCCGCCGAATCCTACTGGGCCGTGCGCCGATTGGAGACCCGACCAAGATCGTTTGTGGACTCAATTGCCCCTACATTCGAGAAGCGCCATGGCACAGCCGGCCGTATGTCTGGAAGCGGGGAAACGATATAATCTGTTGTTGCAATTCCGTAAATTCACTAGTCACATAACACAGGATACTCCTTCGGCCTCCATCTTGGTCGATTCGGTAATATATATCTCGTTTTGATTATGTGAAATTATTAAAAAATATACATGTCGTCTAATCACACATACATATCTAGTCGCATAATGTATCTTCCATAATACATAGTGCTCGAATCGTATATTAACACAAATGTAAAGACGTGAGATAAATAGATGAATATTTATTATTCAAACTTAAGAATTAAATGATTAAAAGCCACTGTTCACATTTTTTTCTACATATTTAAATATAAATAAGATTTTTCCAACGATTCATGCCACAATGATGAATGTTTCATTATCTGTGCTTGTGTGATTTTTATAGATTGTTCTGAAACCGAGAATAGAGGTAATACCTTTCTTCAAGATACCGGGTCTGGGTGAATTGCGCCGTCAAGAATATGAACGATATCATTGCAACGAATTCTTTAACGATGTCAACAACGTGTGGAGTAACGTACCCGACATCTGCAAAAAGTATCAGAATAGCATCGGCTATTACGTTTTCGATGGTGCTCATTGTAAGTTGTCATACATAATGTTCGATGTCATTGCTTGAATTATGCATTAAATGAAAGAAAAATCGCGATGGTATTCACCGGTATAATTGATCTCTATGGTGGAAGAATCGTTGCAACTTTTTGATTCGCGCTATATTTTTTAAATTCCCATGCCCATGCGCTACTTAATTTTTCTCACGAGCGGGAATATTAAATTTTAGCTTGCGAGTGTAACCCGACGGGTTCCCGGAGTCTTCTATGCGAGAATTACGGCGGGATGTGTCCGTGCAAGTCTAACGTGGTCGGCAGACGTTGCGACCGCTGCGCACCGGGAACGTACGGATTCGGGCCCGAGGGCTGTATCCCTTGCGACTGCGACGGCGTAGGTGCCCTCGATAATTTCTGCGACGTCGAGACCGGCCGCTGCAAGTGCCGTCCCAACACCTATGGTAGAACCTGCGGACAATGCGAACCCGGCTTCTGGAACTTCCCGCACTGCCAGCGCTGCGAGTGCAATGGACACGCGGATAGCTGCGATTCCAAGACTGGAGCTTGCATCAATTGCCGAGACTCCACCACCGGACACAATTGCGACCGTTGCGTCGACGATTTCTACGGCGATCCGCGAATCGGCGTAGATATACCTTGCAGAGCGTGTCCCTGCCCAGGTGAGCGCAATTCTCTGTTGTTGAATTGTATATTGATTAGTAATTTTAATTTAGCGCATTCTCTTTTTATCGAAATAAGGCATATAAAATTTGTTATTCACGCGTCTATAATTATACGTGTATAATTTGTATATTTTCTCTTTTTTCTTTCAGGAGCAAAAAGAGTCAAATATTTTTCAACAATTTTAGTAACAATAATAAATATGAAAGATTGAAAAGTCAGTTCATTATGATACTTATTTATAAAATAAAATATTATATATTTGTTGCATTGCCGTATGTTACAGGTACTCGCGAATCCGGTCATTCCTACGCCAACAGCTGTTCGTTAGACTCTGTAACGCAGGACGTGGTATGCGAATGTTTCGAGGGATACTCCGGTCCTCGATGCGAGCATTGCGCTGAAAATTACTACGGAAATCCGGAAATACCCGGCGGTAACTGCGAGCTGTGTAACTGCAATAATAACACTGATTTACGTCGAGCTGGTAATTGCGATCCGCATACCGGTCATTGCCTTCAATGTCTCTTCTACACCGATGGTCCCAATTGTGAAATTTGCAAACCCGGATTCTACGGAGACGCCCTTCAACAGAATTGTCAAGATTGTAGATGCAACGTGCTGGGCACCGATAAAACCGCGGGACCGTGTAATCATCGTACTGGACAGTGTCCGTGTTTACCACACGTCATAGGACAGCTTTGCGATTCTTGCGAAGAGAATCATTGGAGGATAGCCAGCGGACAAGGCTGTGATCCTTGCGAGTGCGATGCAGTTGGAAGTATTTCAGACAGGTCCGTTAAAAATATGCAATTTATCATATTATTCATGTGTGTGTAAAAAGATATATTTATTTGTATCATTAATTGTAATAATATTAATTTAATTTGTATTATATATTAATTTTTTGCTATTAAGCAATTTTTGGATATTAAGCATTTTTTTTTTCTAAGTATTTTATCTTTAACAGATCTAAAATTAATTTTTTTTAAATAAAGATTTTAATACTGAAATAGTTTAACCTTTTCTTCTTTTTTCAATTTAAAAAAGCAGATTGTATTATCTGAAGAACATCAATCCAAGACAAGATTATATAAAACAGCCGATAAAAAATGAATATATTTTATGCGTAGATGCAACCCCTTCGACGGAACTTGCGAATGTAGACCAGGATTCGGCGGCAGACGATGCAATGAATGTCAGACAAATTTCTGGGGCAATCCGAACGTGGAGTGTTATCCATGCGAATGCGATGTGATCGGTTCTGCTAGCCAGCAGTGCGACAGAGAAACCGGTCTGTGCGTTTGTCACAAAGGGATCGGTGGTGAAAAGTGCGATCAATGCGATCGCGGTTACCACGGCGAGGCACCGCAGTGCAGTCCATGTGGCGAATGTTTCGATAATTGGGATCTGATACTAGACGGTCTGAGGAATAAGACAAACGCTGTTATCCAGGAGGCTTCGAGGATACAAAAAGTTGGCACAACCGGCGTTTACAGTCAGGAGTTTGACGACATGGACGAGTCCTTGAACGAGGTCCAAGATTTGATCGGCAACACCACCATCAGAAGCCAAGACTTGGACGTGTTAGACGATTTGGCCGTTGAGTTAGCAAAAAATATCTCCGATTCGGCAAAGCAATTAGAGGAAGCAAACAATGTTTTGGAGAATCTCAGTCAGCGTGTCAATCTTGGCGATGTCGCGCTGAAAAAGTTGCGAAACAGAACCGATAGCTTGCACAAAGCCGCCGCCGATCTGCGAGAAAACGCCACCAGGTTGCAGGAAGAGAATGTGCAGGGTGCTCTCAACGTGACTCAACAAATGGCCGAGCAGTCCAGGCAGGCCGAAAAAATGGCGAACGATACCAGCAGTGTTCTGGCCGACGCGGAACGTTTTCGCAAACATACCGAGAATCTTTTGGCGAAAAATCGCGTTTCCGTAGACGAAGCGCAAGAGAGAAACAAGGAATCGTTGACGAAGCTGAACGAAAAACTGAAAACGTTTGCTATGAATATACCTGAATTAAATCTGCAGATGTGCGGCAGCAATGTGACGGATTGCAGTATCGTCTGCGGTGGTGCAGGTTGCGGCTTTTGCGGAGGTTTGTCTTGCGACGTCGGCGCGGTTAGCAAAGCCAACCAGGCTCTGGATGTCGCCAAGCAGCAGGCTGCTAAAATCAAGAGTCACAAGGAGGAGGCCGAGCAGCTGCTGCGTAATGTAAGTATTACTAAAAGCAATAATGTATACTATAATTTGCTTTAAGATTTTACGAGAATCTTAATTTCTCCGTCATTTATCCACTTTTTTCTACAATTATATGAAATCCGCGGTTTATTCGATCAATCCATCTTTTCAGATGAGTCAGATCAAGCAAGACTCGACAGCGGCGAGATCCAACGCTCAAGACGCCTTCAACTACGCGTGGGATGCGCGCAATCGCTCTGACAAGATCACCAAGGATCTGTCCGACATAACAAAGCGAATCTGGAGCACTCTGGACGAAGATCAGCCCACACCGGCCATGGTGAGAGATCTCGCGCAGGAGGTTCTGGCAAAGAATATTCAACTGGAGCCGGATGAGATCACGCGGTTAGCCGATCGCATTAAAAGTATCGTCGGTTCGCTCACTGACTCCGAGAAGATACTCGCCGATACCAGAGACGACCTTCGATTGGCTCACGATCTCGAGGAACGCGCCAAACGCGCCAAGGAGACGGCTCTCGAGAAACAGGTTTTAGCGAACAAGGTGAATGTATTGTTGAACGATGCGCAAAAGGCTCAACATCTGGCGCAAAACGCTATCGACAAGGCGGAAGCTGACGTGTCCAAGTCTCAGAAGGATCTGGCGGACATCGCCGATGTGACGAAGGCCGCTCAGATCCAAGCAAATAGCACCACTCAATCGGTGGAGGCACTGGACGGTCGTCTGAAGCAATTGCAGACGCAATCCGCGAAAAACGCCTTCGTCCTGGCGGAGATCGGCGTGGAAGCGAAAAAAGTCGCTAGCGAGGCGCAGGTGATCGACGGCAAGACGAAGAAACTGTCGGAGGAGTACAAGCGGGCGGACGAGTCGCTGAATCAGCGGATGAACAAGAGTAAGGGCGACATATTACGGGCGAAGAGGCTCTTGCAGCGTGCCTCCGAGCTGACGGCGGACACGTCGACCAAGTCCAAGGACTTGGACGGCATGGAAAGCGTTTACAAGGACAACGAACGACTGCTGACTGATCTGATGAGCGACATCGACGCGCTAACAATGGAAATGGAAAGACACCTGGCGGAGATCGAGCAAAAGTCACAGTTGTATAGACAGTGTTCTGCTTAAAACTGGCTGCAATTAGTAATGGCAGTCATTAGTATCTCTCGAAAGAATTTCGTCTGTAAAGTATACGATACGTATGATAATAACGCGGATATATTTTTTTTTTCTCAGTTATTATATTCAACACACAAACTTCGGCGATATAAAGTCGCTCACTTTACAGACGAGATCTCTTCCAATGCACATCTTATACTGAGAAATTTTATCCTTCATAAGATCGGTGCTTTATACATGTGCAATAGCTGTGGTTTTTATTCTGATTTATAGAAAACGGATGTGCGTATTGCATGTATATTGTTTATTGTATTATGCAATCGCAAGTTATATTCTGCATAGAATTGCAAGAGGTAAAGAGATTATTATAGTGCCATAAATGTAAATGGAGGAGCCATTAGTAGTTGTAAAGAAGACGATCGTACGTGTATCGGTTACTACATCGTGTCGTTTCAAGCGAGATCGTCAGCAAAACGCCACTTTCTCTATTCTCGTTAGCTTTGCTAAATTTTCTAATCCCTCTTTTGCAATCTTTACATCTCGTAACGACAGTTTTTTATACTTTATATACACACATTCTATATCCATTGATATATGTATTTACGTTATTTTATTATACTTGGTACTTAAACAAAAATAAACTGCAGCGAAGTATTCCATAGATGATACAGTAAAAGTAAGAGTGTCGCGTAATGTAAATAACTAAAATAAATATAACGCAGGATTAAGAGATAATTAATATAAATATTCCGCGACACGATTATACTCTATCGAAGACTTTTGCAAAATATTCAATATGTCGCATATACATATATTTCACTACATATTTTATCTTCGAACGAACAAAATGTAAGGTGGCCTTATCGCAGCGCCTGTAAATAATTACAGATCGCTCCAACATGTAAATATCTAAAGTTACATTCGTATAAATTCACACGACATTGTCTTTTCTTCTTCATTTCTTTTTTTAAATTTAGCATTTTTTCTCTTGCGATTTTAATCTCAATTCCTTAATTATAAGAATGACAGAAAGCCCCGTAAGATGTAACATATACCAAGGAAGACTGACGAAATTCGTGTAATTATTCTGGCGATATGAAAGCGGAAAAAAAGTAAGATTCGTTATTTGTCATCACGCGATCGAGCCTCATACATATACATTGTATCGAATATCGTTGAAAATTTTCTCTCAAATGAGCGAAACGATGCTATGATTAAACCAAAAAGAATTCAAGAATTATATTTAATGGCATATTACGCATAATTATATTAATATTTTACCATATAATATAATATTAATTGAAATAAATGAGAGTTGTGCCAAAAGAAAAAAAGCAAGCGATCACTTCTTTAATTATGTATTATCATATTTTAATTATCATATTTTATTGTATTTTAATATGAAGTGTCTCCATTGCTATTATATATTAAAGATCTGCAATTTACGATAATCACTTATCTTCGTCCTTGCGACTTATTGTGGTATCGTATAAGGAAATTGTCGGAGAAATGTCACAATGATAAAATATACTTTCCTGTTATATACTACATAGATATATGTCTCGTTAAATATAATGCAAGTACTCTAATAATGCGTCTGCTTAATGACATTTATGAAAAGTAGCTACAATTATTGTGTGTATATGAAATAACGGCAATATGTTTCTCAAATCTTCCTCAACACTATTCTAATGCATTCGATTCATAGGACCTAGAAATAGGTTTTGTCGTTTATTATTATAGAGTCTGGTTACGTCGGAGCCATGTGTGCTGATTATATTCTCCCTCATTGAATGTCATCGCAACATCGAATGCTTCTGTTCCGATTTCGAAGGAGTTCGAAGCAGTTCGTTATAGCAGTCAGCTCTCTCAACCCTAGTAACGCGTAAAGAATGCTCTATTTGTCATTTCGGCCCGTTTCTTAAAGTCGCCCTTTTTCCCTTTCAGATGAGAGCCTACGCACACTACGCTCGAATATTTCATGAATAGCGCACTGTTCAATTCAAATGGCGTATGTTCAGCGCAGTCGGCGCACAATGGGTTCATTCAGTATGTGAATCAGTGGTTCTCCATAGAGATGAAGGAAATGAAACGCGGAAATGCTTGAAAATTATAATTGCAAAAAAGATTATCGTCAATTTTCCTTTAAAAAAAAAAAAAAAAAAAAAAAATGAACTTTGGATTAGTTTTTTGATAGATATAAAAACGCATGGCATGAATATTATCATTATTTGTTAAATATATATATATTCCAATTTTACGCAAGGCCAATAATTAATAGAAACAGTGTTAATTCAAGTAATTAACACGATATATGCGTATTATAATTTTTTTTTTGTAGCCATATTTTACGAAGACAGAAAATCTGATTTCTTAAAAAAAAAGTTACAGAGAGATTTTAAAGAACATCGCGAGACGTGTAATAAATGTATCTTCATTAAATTCTTCTAAAGCATTCAAACACATTATCTTCAAAGGGAATTTTTATTCTCTGTTGCTTTGTGGCGTCGAGAATTCGACGTGCGCTTCACACGATTGACCCGCACTTTAATCCTTCACTGAAAACTAAAAGCAAAACACGCGATACTATCGCAGTGCGTGACTAATGATGCACTAGTACATATAGCGAATAATTAATAAATTATAATACATTATCCAAGTAGATCTCTTATATGGTGTAGCAAAAATTTCATTATAAACCATCACGTAATGAATAGTCACGTGTTTCTTTTTTAATCACGAATTTTTAAAGGTATACCTGTATCTGTACGATATCAATTACGAAATCTCGAGAAACTTGTTAACTATAATCTTGAAGATGATAACCAATGTCGATGTATCAGTCGATCTATTGCGTGTATCCAGTTTGATTACACCGACTCTTTGGGTATTTACTTTCCAGTATTTGACATCGTAGCGATTCATTGACTAAGCAATATATATTTTTTCTTACAAAACATTCCTAATTCAGCGAGTTATTCGATGGTAGAAATTGAGGCTTATTATGCAAAAATTGTCTAGCTCTGGTAAAGAACAAAAGATACACATCTTAAAAATAATTCTAATTTATTTATTATACAAATAACGCGCATTTAAAATACGATATTAGATATTATGTTTTATACTAACATACTCCATAAACCAATAAAATAAAATATCTCTTTAAATTTCTCAAATCCAATTTTGCTCGAGATATGTTCATTTTTGTATCTTGTTCCGTGTTTTTTTCCGCATACTTATGCGGTTAATCACAAAAATAATCTACAACACTTGCACATCTTTAGGGGAGCTTCTAATCGGCGCAATTAATCACTTACTAGATATGAATTATATTTAATGCAAAAGAAATAAAAAAACATTTCATCTGTGTATGATTATGTTATATAAATATTCCGCATCTTTTTTTCTATTTTATAAGTTTATTCAATTTAAATACCAATTTAATAGAAAAAGCTCAAGAGTTTTAAATTTTCATCTTCGTAGAATGGATAAGTTTTATATTGAGAGGACAGAGAGAGAGAGAGAGAGAGAGAGAGAGAGAGAGAGAGAGAGAGAGAGAAAGAAAGAGAGAAAGACGTGAGACAAAATCTCGTTCGTATCACTTTCCGCCGCGCTCGGTATATGATATCGAGTTTCCTTGCGACATTTCCCCCCCCCCCAACCCCACCCCACCCCATTACTATGCCCCGTAGAGTCCAAACTTACCTTTAATCAGCTGGAAGAGCTCGGCAGTCGGCTGATGCGCGCCACAGAGGGGATGAAAGAAGGCAAGTAGGGTGAGTTTATTTGTCGAGGGCCACTCCTTCCGATTGTTCGGTGGCCCTTTGTGGCCGTTGACAGCTGCTGCCTACGGACGTAAGTCACATTCGCTTTCGCCGATCGTTCGAGAATCGGGAAAGAGCTAACAAGTTAGTCGAATGTCGGTGCGACGGTTGGCGTATTCCTCATCGCAGATTTCACGTGTGAACCGAAGACAACTTGTGATTCGATGTATGTCTGAAATGAAATAAGTGTTTAGAATACTTTTGTAGATAGCAGTGTATCTTGGACGTTTATATATGCTTCCTATAGTAAATGAGACACGTGCCGCCTGCGCAATAATTCACGTGCGAGTATTTTATTTGTCACATGTTTCAGAAATATGTAAATACGCGGAGCACGTGCATCGAAACGCGTGAATTAACTTTATTGAAATTCATAAACTGATACGCGAGACATTACTTTAGAAGAAACGATCTAGCCCTTACATAATTTAGACTTTAATTCCTTATATTACTCTTCAGGAAAATTATTATTACAGGTAACAATTACGTATTAAAATAAAATATTTGCAAAATTATATAACTATTATATTATTTTTTTATATATACACGTGTGTGATTTACGTGTATATTTATACTTTGAGTAAAGTGAAAATCAAAGGTAAACATAAGAAAAAGATGTGGATAAACATACTTCAATAATATCACGACGTGAACATACCGATAAGTGTTTCTGTACATTGCCGAATGATAGCTCAAGGACGGATTCTATGACTGATCTTTTTATTCTTTGTAACGCAATGTCCAAAATTTTTCTGCTTTCATCTTTAATTAATGCGCGTGATAAAATAATATGTGATTCAACGATGATCCATCTTTATCGATCCCTCTTTTTTGACACAATGCGGCCTTCTGTGTAAAAAGAAGCGAGGCGCGGTCCAAGTTAGTCGGATAAACCTTCGATCATGCAAGACTAAACAACGAAATAGATGAAAACAAAACGAAATGGAATATGATAAATAGAACGAACCAATAAAAAAAATCAAGATAATTATATATATATTATTAAAGTTTAGTATTCTCTTAGTCGCTATTTTTGAAACGTAAAGTGCATCAAGATTCTTTGTAAACTCGATACATCAAAGAACGCAAAAGAGAGAGAAATTTAATAAATCGATTCAGATTGAAACTGTAGAATTTTTATAATCTATCTCTCAATTCTCTATTATATAAATATAATTAATATCATAAAATATCATGGTATAATTGATATAAAGCATATTTTTCATTTTCTCTGTGCAGCAAAAAAATGGATTATTTAAACAAACCGTTTAAACAAAATTTTTATCGCTATTTAAAATGATTTACTATGATTAATCAATCATTTAGGATCATTTATTTAAATTAAAATGTACATTTACTTAAATTAAAATTACTGATATTATACTAATTTTAATACAAATTTGATTTTGTATCTCTTTTTGTGTTTTTTTTTTCTTTCTTTTTTAACATCTTTCGTCCAGAAATATTTTGACCAAAATTAATCATATATACGTTCTTCCAAAAAATATGTGATGCAATTTCGTCAGAGTTCTCAATAGATTAATTTTATTAATGTCGAAACAAAATGACAATTGATGATTACTGTGGTTACTGTGTAATTGTAGACACAATATATTATTATATCAATTATTCTATAGCTCGCATCATACATACATAAATTTAGTGTCTAAACACGTGATTTGATATTTAGAAATATGAACATAATTTTAGATCAGTATTGATAGGCATTATATAAATGCCAAAAGATTTAAATATTTCAACAACTTCAATCAAAAGAATCCAAAATCGAAATCGAAATAATGAATCGAAATTAGGCGCGAAGAACGGAAGAAAGCGGAAAAAAAGGACAAAGAAGAAGAAGAAGAAGAAGAAGAAGAAGGGGAGCAGTTAAATCGAGTGAGTTAGATAAGGAGACTTGTGATGTACTCGTAAAGGGTATTCGAGTCAACGGAGTTCGTCAGTCTGGAGACGAGCGTCTGCCGGTATAACGGAAGCAATTCAAGTGTTGACCGCAGTATAACCCACGATATTAGTTGATAAACAGATCGAAACAATAAAAGGACATAAGATTTAAAAGTTAAAAAAACAGAAAATAATAAGAATATAATAATAATCTTCAGATACAGGGACGAAGCGTTTATAAGAAATCTACTCTGCGTGGAAGAAACGATCTTTGAAATGGAGAGCAAATGGAAAATGCATGTTTTATTTTCGAGAACAACTTGGTTCAAAATGAGAGAACGATTTTGATGAAAAAAAAAATTAAACTAAAGCAATTAAAAATCGGTCACGAGATAAAGAGAAGGGACGAATTGCGTGATTTAATTGAGTGATCGCCATAAAATACTACAATAATTTTTGGATGAGGAATACCTCCCGAGGAACAGCTACGATGTAACGACGTAAAATGATTCAGCGAACTCTTTCCATTGGAGATCAAAGTTCAAGTTGTCGCGTTGCCGGTTAAACAAAGGGATCAGCATTCTGAGAAGGTCACAAAAATTTATCAGCGATTAACTTGTGTTTTTAAAGAGGAAGAGTGTTAGCAACGCGAGAAGAGATGTGGAAATGAATTGATGCGGCACGCACGATAAGAGGCGACTCTGAATATACATTTTGAAGAGTGTGTGTGCTCTCTTTCTTCTTTCTCTCTTCTTTTCGCGGACCGTTTCTCCAACATCAAGCAACATCAATCGCGAAAAGATTGAGAGTTAGCGGAAAGTAGACAGAAAAGTCAATGAACGAAGAGGAAAGTTGTCAGTCGTGTAAATGAATACGAATGAATGAGGAAAATCAGTGCGTAAACGCGAGAGAATCATTGGACGACTAATTGTGACACTTTATCCCGCAAGAGATAGGTGAATTAAAAAACACAAATCTGTTTTAAATATTACTATCTGCAGAAAATAAGAGGAACTTGTTTTAAAATTTTATTCTGATTTATTTCTCTATTCCCTTTTATTTTTACCTATCCATTTTAATCTTCATAAATCGGAAAAATTTTTAAATAAAGAAATCAGACATTTAAAAATATATAGAGATCGAGACAAAAAATCTTTCAAAACTAAGACATCATAAAGGAAAGTAAATTCTTTTGTAAGAATGTTTTTTTTTCTTTTTTTTACTTTCTTACAGCACGTGAGCCGCATTGACTTTCAACCTTTCGAAGAATGAGAGGAAAGAAGGGCCGCTTCCTGCACGTTCGATAAAAGATGGAGCATTTTGCGGCAAATAAAACGATCTTTGCTGCAGAATTTAATATTGAAATTACTGCAGAAGATGAAGACTACAAGCCATTCGCGCGATCTGTGACTATCGTTGCCGCTGCTTGCGCTATAATGTTCAGCATTATCGGAGTGTTAGGTAACATCCTTTATCCTATAGAGTCGTCTTTTTAGGTCCACCTACAGTAACTCTAAAGATTTAAATTATCGACAACGATCTCTGAGACACGGATATCTACATTCCAGGCAATCTAGTGACGGTAATTGCGTTATTAAAATACACCAGATTGAGACGACATGCCACCACGGCGTTTGTGATATGCCTCAGTATCTCCGACTTGATCTTCTCGGCGGTTAACTTGCCTCTAACCGCCAGTAGATATTTGAACGAAGCATGGATTCTGGGCGAGACTCTGTGCAAGATATTTCCCTTATTTTTTTACGGGAATGTCGCCGTGTCTTTACTCAGTATGGTAGCCATTACTATTAACAGGTAAGTTCCATTGAACGTACCTCGAAGCCTACACTCTTCGATATATGTATATAAGAAATATTTATATCTTGAGATAATTTTTAAGAATATACACATTATGCGGTAAAAACATATCGATTACAATATATTCTTAAAAATACTTTAAATATTTTGCGTTAGTAAAATAGCACACATGCGTGATAGATTCTTGATTCTTCTAGATATGTACTGATTTCACAATCGGACATCTACAATCAATTATATACCGGTCGCGGCATAACGCTGATGTTAATAGCCATATGGACTCTAAGCTTCTTGATGCTGCTGCCACCCTTGTTGGGTCTCTGGGGCACTCTAGGACTGGATTCAGCCACTTTCTCGTGCACCATATTGAAAAAAAACGGTTCCAGCCCGAAAAAGTTTCTGTTCGTTTTAGGTTTCGTTGTACCATGCGTAGTTATCAGTGTTTCGTATCTCTGCATATATTGGCGCGTGCGGAGTAGCCGGAAGAATCTTGAGGCACACGCCGCGGAAAGACGCGCTGGTAGACGAGGCGGTGGATTCCAACGAAGGGAGGATTCCAGAGTGACTAGACTCATGCTTACCATATTTCTCTGCTTCTTAATGTGTTTCATGCCATTGATGCTGGTGAACGTGATCGATGAGAAAATGAAGATCCCGATACTCCACGTAGTAGCATCCGTGCTCGCATGGGCCTCGGCGGTAATAAATCCTTTCATCTATGCCGGTACCAATAAACTGTACAGAGAAGCGTACAAACAGGTTCTATGTCCTGCCTCAAACAGAACACCCACGATCGGTCCTAAACCAGCGCATTCTCATTCGAGCAAAGTCTCGTCACCTCATACGACATAAAAATATCGTCTGCTTCAAGATGATTGATCGTAGATAAAGATAGTAATAAGTAAAAAGCTGATACATAATATTATTTTGCTTATCTTTTATAAAAAATTAAGCGTTTAAAAAACAGTAAAAAACGTAAAAATAAAATTTTTTTATAGAATATAAATGTAAGAGATTAGAAAAATCTAAAAACTGCAAATGCGAAAACTTGTGTTCGTGATTTCACAGAATAAGCGTTAACGAAAAAATAAGATTTTCATTTGACAAATCAAATATCTTTTTTTTTTTTTTTTTTTTTTTTCATGCAATCGGGAATAAGAAGTATAAAATTAACGTAGAAAAAAATACATATAAAAAATCTTATTTCTTGCCTTACATACACGGATACATTGTATCGCAATGTTACAATATAAAATGACACGTCTCTTTCGATAATATACAAAATATACATATACTTTTATTTAAAAAAAGTTTAAAAGTATAATAAAAATAAAAAATATAAATGTACATCGTAACAACATTGGCAAATTGAAACATATAAATACATTAAGAAATCTATATTGCGATTTAAAACAAAAGTATGATTCATATGTGGTATAAATCATACATTAAATGGTATATCTCATACATATAAAAGATTCATGATAAAACTCTTAAAAAAAAAATATGTCGATTTAAATGTTTGGATTTGTAAAAGATTACACATACATCTTCAGTTTACGATCAAAGCTACGCTTCAGAGCAATTTTGATTTTGCTGATAATGCGTTCAACAAAATTTACACTATAGATGCATATTAATACGATAATAATATATTTGTACTTGAAGAGAATGAGAGTATATTATCGCTTAAGTACTTAAGTCATGTGGATTTAGTCATGCACATCACAAAGGTACTATTAAAAAAAAAAAAAAAAAAAAAAAAGATTTTAATAAAACCAACAAAATGATTCGGATAAGATTAATATCTATGAATAAAAATAAAGAAATAAAAATATTTTTAAAAAATGTAGAAATAAGAAATGTGTGAAAATAAAACTATATTTTCTATTATATTTAAATAATACGTGATGCGTATATTTTATATTCGTGTCAATTCTTATAACTTTACCTTATCTTCATTACTGACCAATCATATATTAATCTCAGTTATTTTATGCTAAACATGGACGGAAATTGTATCAATACTTTGTAAAATTTACTTCTTACATATTACATTTATGCGATACAATTTAAATTTAGGATATGTCAAAGATAAAATGTAAATATGCTACATGAAAGGTGTGTGTGTGTGTGTATACGTACATATATATATACATACATACACACGTATGATGATAAAACCTATGAGATTCTCTTGTGAATACAATATTAAAAAAAAAAAAATAAAACTCGATGCTTTCATTAAACAAATAAAGATATACGTAATAAGATGCATAATAATATAATGTAATTACGTAATGTATATTATATGTAATTTACATTACGTAATATACATAAAAATATGTCAATTGAAATTAATTCAATTCCAATTCCGGTATATAAGGCTCCGTGATTGCGGTGATGGGACACATAGTCAAAGTATCCTACAAAAATGGGAATCGTATAGAATACATAGATATCTTAGTTAATAAATATTTCATATTTTTATAATAAATAAGAATTTCTTTTCTGTAATCAACGCGATATATAGAAATATACGTTATGTATATTGTTAAAAATATTTAATATAAAATCTCTCTCGAATTTTATTTTCTTACCAGTCGTGTAAGTTCATCGAATATCGGCCGCTCTTCGGGATCGTCTCGCCAGCAAGACGACACGACTTCGTAAATCGGATCCGGCACATCCAACAATTGCGGTAACCGTACACCTCGCGTAACCGCGTCCTCCACCTCACTGTCAAGAGTTAAAGTCGAGTACGGTGTACCACCCATGCTAAGTATCTCCCACAAAAGTACGCCAAACGACCAGATCACACCCGGTTGATGTTTCTTCTGCCGATCGAAGCATTCGATCGCCGTCCATCTGGCATACTTGACGTCTTCCAAAGAGTACTTGCCAATACCGTGACCAATAAGTTTAGGCGTCCAATCATTTGTTAGCCCCACACTTCGTGCGCAAAGGTGAGTATGAACGATCTTATAATCCGCCAGATATTGCAACGCGACCGCTATCGAGGTCGAAATGGACAGTATTCGATCTGTCGGAAACGCGTCCCCGGATCGCGCGCCTAACAGACGATTTTTCAAGATGTGCGGTGATGATTCGAGCACGACGTACAGCGTATCGGAGGTCTCGCAGGTTCCTACGAGTCCCGCGAGAAACTTCATGGAACCCGCTCGAATGCACACGTCTAATTCTCTCAGCATATGCTTCTTGTCGGATCCTTTCAAGGCGCCATCGGCTATGGTGTGAATCGTGACCGGATTAGAGGACCCATCATCCTTCGAGACAGTTCCAGCATGCAGAGTGCCGAATCGACCTCTGCGCACTACAAAACTATCGACGGATAGAGCGTTTCGCGGTATACTCCACACTTTTTTTTTCAATTCTTGATAATGATTCACTCTCTCGGGAATATCCTCCGGAATGTAACCCATGTTATCCACCTCGTATACCGGGCCTTGCAACGTGAGCTCTTGCTGCTCCGGCAGCTTTCGCATGTTAAATCTTTCGTGTCGCCGTCGCAATACAAAGTATAAGAATATGGAAGCGCCGAGCAGTATACTCAAGATTGTGATTGCTATGCATAACGCGAGAGCGGTCGAATCCATTTGACTCGTCGCTGTCGCTTCGCGATTGAGCACGTTATTGGCCAGATCGGAATAGGAACGTTGTATCTCCATCCTTATTCGAGAAATCACCACCAGGCCGACCTGTACGGATACAAAATGATTTTTCAATGGAACGTTATAGTATCCTCCAATCATCTTTCCGTCGCCTACGATGAATCTCTTGTATCTATGAAAGTCCGAAGGGTCGAATTGCGCAGTGATATAGTAATTTAAACCCTGTTTCGATGCGCTCTCATAGTTTACGTACTCAACATGGGGACCAATTGGAGGTATAGTGCCAGTTTGTACGACAACTACTTCGTACGCGCTGATCGGTCCGTATTCGCTGTGACCCTCGGTGAGCATGACGGTTACGGTGCTATCGCCACGTTCCAATATCTCGGGAGTGACTGGTTTATCGGGAGGTCCTATCAAGGTCCATGCCACGGCGTACGCCGGATCGCTAAGTCCTTGCGTATTACTGGCAACAATAGATACATTATACTTGGTGCCTGGTTGAAGACCTTTCAGGATCGTGCTGTTCGATGCACCTCCCTGAATCTGACTCTCGACGGGCGGTAAAACGTTACTAGCATGCGTTTTTATAGCGATAGCGCGTACAGTGTAAAAGGTAACATTCCCATTGGGTATGTCAGGCGGTTGCCACGTTACTACCAGATCATCTATGTCGTCCCTAGTTACTTGTATCCTCCTTGGTGGACTTGGCCCTAAAAAATAAATATTTATTTCTTTTTAATATACACATTTAGATATTTTATTCTGTTGCGTTAAACATGTGAATACAAATCGCGCAATTTTATTAAAACAAAATCTTTTGTATAGCAATATACAATGCGTTATATATTATATGTAATAAAACAATGTACTATATATATTAGATATATAGTATGGAAGTTACAAAGCGAAGAATTTATATTATTTGGAAATTGTACCTTGCTGACCAGTGGCATAGACGCTCATAGCTTCATAGCTGCCGCAATAATTATTAGGATCGTTGGTGCAAAGAACGTTACAGCTATTCGACGGACCTTTCTGACCAAATCTGCTGATGCAGTAACACAATTGCCCGTTCATCAATGCCGCGAACCTATATATAAAACAAAGGCATTTTAAAACCCCTTCCATACGTGTCAATGTATCTCACAAGCATTGTGAACTTACATATAATAACGAGAACGACATTTCATCGTACACTCGGCAGGTACGCTGGCGTATGTCAGTGTCGGCGATGGTAATTCGGGATCCGAGGCGGAACTGTGGAAACAGCCCTCGTACTTTTGAGCGCGCGTAAAATAAACACCGTAGATAAATAAAAGAAACGTGATCGCAGTCATCTCGAGCGTGGATTGGTTAATTTTCGGTTAAGATTCTCAATCGCTGCTCTCCTCCGCGTATCGTAACATATCGGTACGAGTTATTGGTTTGGAACGCGCGACAATAAGCGTATGAATCAGCGCGGGACGCGGTGACACAACGCGAGACGCACGAGACGAATAGGTTACGTTCGTCTCGCCAAATCGTACTCTGCTATCGAGGAGTCGCGGACGGTTCCCTTCGAGTCGCCAAACTCGCGTGCGCTCATCTTGAGTGATTCCCGCGTTCGTTTTTCAATGCTCCACGAGTTCATTCATGAGTAAATAAACAAAATCTCTCGTGTCTACGTTGACGCTACGTCTACGTACGCTCTAGCAAACGCGCCCATTGGTTATTGGTTCGCGTGCTGCACCCTATCATCTTTAAGTCAGGATCGTGGCGAACAATGAGTATATCCCGGAGTGTCCGATCGAATCCTTAATCCCGATTTACGTCCGTAAATTTTGTCGTCGTGTATTTATATACATGTATGAATTACTTTTTTATATTATCCATGAAAAATTTCAAGCAAAACAATCCCTTCAATTTGATAAAAAAATATATAAATATATGATTCTGCGACACTCTGCTTCTCCTTAATTATTACGGCACTGTACTATTTCATTAGGTGCGGCTACACTTTTACGTTACGCACTGACTATTTGTCACATACATAGATAGAGCATAGAGCACGATTGAATGGAATTCACGTCGGTAGCTATACATGTACCGAACCGGAAAATAGAACGATATTGTTCATGATAGAAAATGGCAAAATAAGAATAAATAACAAAAGATTAAAAGGCCTGCTGTTGTCAATTGTATTTTCCGTATTTCTCTCTAGCTCTTTCAATTCTTTCTTTTTATCTATATATATAATATAATATACATATATGTTTGCGTAATATATCGTAGTATTATATGTTATATACTTTTCCATACTCAAAATGAGACAAATATAGTATATCTATTTCATTTTGAGAATGTAAAAATATTTAAAATAATGAGCAATAAAAAAAAAACTTGTATTGTCTAGCAACTTCCATTTTCTGTGCGAGATACAATATATTTCGAAATAATATTAAAATCTTTTATAAAGTTATAGAGGGGCAATTTTAATAAGACTATTTTGAGATAGAGAGCGAAAAGGGAAATGGTGGGGAAAAAATAATTTTATTTAGTAAAATTTGCAAGAGAGCAGGTTTTCTTACCGATTAATTTATAAAGCTTCTGTTCGCGCTATTCTCGCCATATTTATTCTCGTTAAAATTAGGTTACAATCGAAGTTGAAGTGCGTCACCTCTAATCGAAACAGCTTTTCGGATATGGATAATTGCGGGCTGCGCAATATTGAAGGTCGCGCTAGCCAGAAGTGTTCGTAGATTACATCTTGATAGCATGATTATCGCAACCTCGCGAGGCGAAAGACCCTTGTGCATCGATTTTCGAGAAATCTGACGAGAACTCTTTTCATCGGCGAAATTCTTCGTTCGACGTCTTCGATACTTTTTACTTCAAGGATGTTGACAAGGCGTATTGTGTGTTGATGTTTTGCAAATTAATAGCAAATGGCTGCGGCAAGACCTGCGATAAATACACATAATTAAGAAATGAAATAGAACACGACCGTAAATTTTAAAAGTGACTTTTATTAGCTCCTCCGTTATATAATAAACTTGAATATCGCATAATAACGCAGTATTTTATCCATTCTATCGACAAAGTGTCATCCGTATTTTAAAATTCTATTGTTAACCGAATTTTAGGTCAATCCTTATAGATCGATACGATATTTCCATACACTCTGTAATAACGCGCAAAAGTGAGACAGAGATAGTTTAATACAATTTAGCGTCGGAGAGCTCATTTGCATCGCAATTAATAATACTTTTATGCAAATTAATATCCGATCCGCGGCCAATTGTATCCCTATGTAGATGCGTTCTTTCGTCGTTTCTCGATTTCTCGATCAATGGATCCGTCTTTTGCGGCCTTTTTTGTTAATAAATTATACGATTTTGTATGACAAATGTAAAGTTTCGAAATATCAAAACGCGCTGTTTTTACCATCAAAATATTATCGAACAGATTGTCATTGCTATATGTAAACTAATTATAGCTTCATTCTCCTTAAATTAAGCTATTTGAGTAAGATATTTTTTTCTTTTTTCTTTTGATAAATATATAAATGATATTACACAATTTTTTTTTCTATAAATGAAATCTTTCCTTATCAATTTAATAAAAATCATTATACAGAACGCGTTCTCGATATAATCGGGAAAAGAGTGATCTCTTGCAGAAATGAATCAAAAATACAAAATAAGATTCTTTCCCACCCGTTTTTTATATACTTGAATAATCTTCAACCATCTTACGCCATCAAACTTGTCTCACGCAACAATGATTATTATAATAATATATAGATAAAAAAAAATATAATTTTTCATTTAACAAAACAATTTAGAATAATTAAAGTTACTGAAAAAATATTGTATAAAATATTTAAATTATCTTTTTATTCCTTTGATATAAGTCTCTGTGTTCTTTGATATATATATATATATATATATATATATATATATATATTTTTTTTACGCATTCTGTATAAATGCCTTGTCAGATTTAATCGAGTGTATTAGGACTCTAATGTTGTAATAATGATTGATCGTCTTCTTCACACATGTATTGTATATATACAAGAGAGGAAGAATTTTTCATCGAACAATAAAAGCGCAGAATCAAAGAGCGCAGGTCTCTTACGGCCAACGGTGTCGACCGCGAACCAAGAAAATCAACCTGCCTAAGTACGGGTGGTGGGCGGTAGGCTGTGGAAGGTAAGGTGAAACACAGGGAGTCACGCGAAGCAACCCCCGTGAAACGGAGGCGGTTCGAGGAACGTTTCCGTAGCGTGGCGGATCAGTCAGTCCTCCAGGATGAGGCGCACGACATGGTTGTTTTTCGCGTCGGTTTTGCTTTTCCAAGGGATCCACGTCATCCGCGCCCAGAGGACTCATGCACGACAGGGTTTCAATCGAGACCGCGAGACCGTGACAGTTACGATACCGAACCAGGGAACCGTCCTCGGCAAAGAGGTGCGACTTTAGCCATTTCATTCGTTCTCATCGGCTTAAGTTCCCACATTATTTTGCTAGGACCTGTCATCTTTGGTGATATTTAAAGTTGACAGGAATTTAGATTTTTAGACAAAAGTTTCGTCTCTTGTACAAAGAAACGATCAGTTCTGTTCATTCGTGTTCCGTTCATATTTTTTGATTTTACTAATACGCGCCGTTTCTTTTGAATTATAATCCTAGAAATAGGTAAACGCAAATCTTTGTATCAAGTTTATTAAAATTTGTTAAACGTTATTTAAATCTTAATTTTATTAATCCGCTATTCACATACTAATTCGAAAAAGAGATTAAGTAACCTAAGTCAACTAACTCAACTCTTTCTCTCCCTAATTTTGATGTTAGGAAAAAAAAAAAAAAATTACACCATACAAAATATTCTTCACATTTACAAGAATTTTGGACTCATTTGGATTTATTTGTGACTCGACCGTTAATCATTACGCATCATTTTATTCTTTCGTATATATTTTTGAAATCTAGATAACTATCGGCAATTCGATAAAAGTAACGCAGTACCTCGGCATCCCTTACGCACAACCCCCGATAGGTGAGCTTCGCTTCGCGCGGCCGGTGACGGATCCTCTTCCCTCTTGGGACGACGTTAGAAATGCAACGCAATTCGCGCCGTCGTGTCAGCAGGCGAAGGGTCCTCTCAAATTGCACGAGAAACTCTACAAACGATTGCTACCATCGGACACACCCGATCCGGGATTCAGCGAGGACTGCCTCTTCTTGAACATCTTCGTTCCTGACGGTATGTGCGTTAAAGTCATGTAGAGAATCCATGTAAAGTTAATTGACAGTTATGTATAAAATTTTGCAACCAAAAAAAAGCGTCGTTCTAAATTGTTTTAACATTGATTTTCTAAAAATACGCTTTTAATAATATTTATTTTACTAATATTTATAACTAATCGCGTAATTTATTAAAAATATAATCCTTGATTAAAAAATTTGTTTTTCGAGCGTGTTCTTCATTAAATTTATATAAAACTTATCGAGTTTCTTTATATTTTTCTTATGAATAAATAATATTAAATTATAGGAAATTATAAAGTACGAAATATGAATTTGATTTTCGGTATTAAATTATTGTCATAAATTTATTATCTACGAAAGAGTTAGAAAGATTTACGAACAATTGTGATTTCCGCCCAAGGATGAAATCTCTTCTTTCGATATGTCAAATCGCTAAAAGGCGGGAAGATTGGCTGTTGACGATCTCTACCTTTTTTTTTAATCTTCGAGAACGTAAAGTAACACACGCAACGCAACGACGGTCAACGGCAAAGTTCGTTCCCTGACGAAACGCGAGATAACGTTCACCCGTAAGTTCTCGGAGATTGATTCCTATCGTTCAGAAAGAAAGGGGATGATTATAGCGGGAAGGAGGTCTTGCGAGAGTAGTACCGCCGCGATCAGATAAAAGTGGACCGAAGCAGAAAATTAATAACCATTAGTATCGTGCAAGGACTAGTGTCGTGCAGAGAAGATTTATCACATGTCACGACGCACGCATAAAAAAGCATGAAGGTGGAGGTCATAAAGTTACAATCTACAATATGTTTAACTTGAAATAATCCTCTCGCGAATACAATTCGCGCTCTCTAATTACATGACGCAACTACATTACGAGATCAATTGTTTTTCTACAAGTTTTCGAGAAACTTTCTGTAGTGAGTATCTGAAACATGAAAACACATTAAAATCTAAATCAATTGATCGAATACGAAATATTTTTCTTTATATGTGTTGCTTGCGCATTGCGCATCTTATTTTTCCACTTGCCCCAGAATCCCTAATGCAAATTTAATGAGCTACCAATAAAAACTATGTATATAAGAACTTCAAATATATATACATACCATATATATAAACAAAAGGTTAAAAGGATGGAAAAACCGAATGCGGACCATTGGCGTGGCATCTCCCTTTCGTTCTAAAGGAAAAAAAGTAGAAGAACAGCTCGCGCGGAGTCGCAAAATCGCGCCGGCACGAAAACTACATACGACGACAACGACAACGACGACGACGACGACGACGACGACGATGACCAAGAGTTGGGGGGGTGATCGATATATACCAGTAAGAGTAGTTACGGAATAACTGGCGCACGCGGTGGCACGCGATCTTCCAGGGCCCTGTTTTGCGAGAGATGCCGAGATACGAGAAAACTGGTCACGAAAGTTCTCCCTCTCGCTCTCTCGCGAACATAAGTACCGAATCGTCACAATGTCGTGAATCATTATCCGTAAACTTTCCGATGGGAGTTACATCTTACGATCCTTATCATTGCGACAATGTGACATTGAGGTATATTCGAGAATCCCTTGATGACAGTAATGCGGATAAGGCTCAAAGTACCTATGCAAACGTGCCAAGGTCGCCGTTAAGAAACGACGGGTTCGGTGAAACGATAGTACGAGACGAGACCATGTTCAGGAAACCGCAAATGGGGAGAGGGAGAGGGGAGAATCTCGTACCCGTTATCGTGACAAAGTCGCTAGCTGGAAATAGAACCCCCAACGTGCGGGGACTACTCGCTTATGAATTTTCGTGAATTTTCTCTCTCGATACTCTCCCTTCTCTCTACCGAATTAAAAATTACATATAAAATTGAAAAAGAATTGAATTAACTAATAAAATATTATCTAAATTTTTCCCCTCCACACATCGGCTTAATAATTATCGATTTAATTCTTCATAGGTCTGATAATTAACGAATAATCTATGTGCGTAGGAAACCGCCAAAACGAGCGATGGCCAGTGATGGTTTGGTTCCACAGTGGCGACTTCAATACCGGAACTCCAGCGATTTGGGACGCTTCCATATTCGTTATAAAACAGAAGGTGCGATGTGGCGATTATGAATAATAATATCTACGAAAACGCAGACGGAAATATGGCAATTCCGGCGCAAATCGTACATACGTAGTAGATTGTGAAAATTAATGTGACCCGGTCGGCGATGCGATTAATATCGATCTAATCACGATATATCGTGATTAACATGTATTTTTCACGAGCACTCATCAATCGGGAACCCTAGACATTCGCGAACCGACAGAAAATCGAAGGGAATCGGGTCAGAGCTGTCCTTTATCTCGCGAGCCGTCATTTCTAAATCTAGAATAGAATCGCACTCTTTGATATTCTCTCGCGATACATTATTAATCGGGATCTTTCATCGTAATACACGGGATATATGTAATGCGGTATCGCATTTTTTATAACTCGAGAAACAACCCGCGGAGATAAATTAATCGCCCGCGCGAAACGAAAGCGAATCTCGAAACTTTCGGGCGATAACGATCGCGCTCGAGGGATTTTATCGTAACACATTTATCGTTACACGCAAAAAAGAATGAATCCAAAGTTCGCGCGATTAAACGGGAACGACTTTTGCGGTCGGCAGGTGCTAGTGGTGACGGTGGCGTATCGATTAAACATCCTGGGATTCTTCACGACGACAGACCCCGAGGCGCCCGGCAATTACGGTATATTCGATCAAATCGCCGCCCTCGACTGGGTGAAACGAAACATCAAGCACTTTAATGGCTCGCCCAACAACATCGTCATCTACGGCCACAGTTCCGGCGCGATAAGCGTGGGCCTGCACATATTGAGTCCGCTCAGCAAGGGCAAGTTCAACAAGGCCATAGCCATGAGCGGCGACGCTGTCGGTTCCGTCCGTTTGCCGGCAGAGGAATCTCAGGTCGTAGACGTCATAGCCGACAAGTTCGGGTGTTACAGGCAACCGACCAGCTTGCTGATGGAGTGCCTGCGCCGACTCGACGCCAATCTCATCGTCAAGCACTCCTCCGACATCGAGACCTGGGGTCCGATCGTCGACGCCGAGACGAACAACAAGACGGAACCTTTCCTTCCGCAACACCCGACGGATATCTTGGATAGCGGTAATTCACTCGCGGACCGCAAAAGCGACTCGATGATGTTTTAAGATGATAGTCGATATTTAAAGATACGAAGAAATTAAACCTTTTTAAAATATGTATTCTCTAAATATCTAGATTTCTTTTATATTCTTTATATGTAAAGTCTCTCTTTGACCTTTATATTTGCGGTTCGGATATAACAATTTTTCTTTAATGTTTATAATATGCTGGATAATATGCAGGTAACTTCAACGCGGTGCCGCTGATCGTCGGTTACACAAAGAACGAGCAAGCTCTGGCACTTATAGAGTCCACGAACGGACAGAGTTTGGAGAACGGAATATCCCCGGAAAAGTTCGAAACGATGATCGTAGACGACTTCTCGACGGTGGTACCGATCTCGGATGAGAATAGCACCTGCGAGTCAAATCCCGAGATGGTGACGAACGCGGTGCTGTTCTTCTATAAGCCATATCCATCCACGAGAAATGCAACGGTGTTTCGCGACCGATACTTGGATCTGCAAACAGAAAAAACTTTCGCGGCCGGTCTGACGTTGTTGGCCGGCAAGGTGGCGAAACAGGCGGCGACTTTTGTCTATCGATTCGACTACCGTGCCAAGACGCAACCGGTCACAAAGGACGTACCGGAATGGGCGGGCGTGCCCCATATGTTCGAACTACCGTTCGTCTGGGGTTTACCGCTTCAGATGGGCGGCACGATGCAATGGTTGCCTAATGACAGGAAGACGTCCGACACAATGATGACAATGATGGCGACATTTGCCAAGACTGGCGAGCCTTCCATCACAGGCGGGACTGGGCCACCAGTCAAGTGGGAACGCTTCACGCAGGACAATCCGGGGATCTTAATTATCGACAAGAATATCGAAATGGGCGAGCCGAACGAGGTGGATTACAAGGCGCTCGCATTCTGGAACGATTATTATCCGCAGGTCGTGGAAGATGCGACGACCTGTTGCAACATCACGAACACGGCACGGAGACTATTTTCTTACAGCGTATATCTCAGCGGCATGATGACTACGATGGCATTACATCTCTTCTGGTTTTAGCTACAAACACACAGCAAATATTTAAATAAACAAAAAGATATGTTGCGCTCGTTGTTATATATTTTTAATAGACTAAAGAATCGTCGAGAGAAGACGGTGTCGTCTTTTCGAAAAATTTTTCAATTTTGTAAAGAGATCTCTCCTCCTCCCTCGCTCTTTACTCTACTTTTTCTGAAAGCACAAATGCGGTAACAATCTTGTTATACTCCGTGTAGAAAATATAATATCTCGCGCGAATTGATTCTTTATTCGCGATAACTGCTGACGTTATAATATTATTCGCGCATTTAATAAATTTCTCGCACAATTCTCGTACAGACGATGAATATATCACAAAGTTATTTTATTCCGTCCTTATTACCTTATTTGATGTAGATTATACGAAACAAGAAAGAGAGTTATTTCATAAACTAATCACGCGACATGTCAAAAAATGGTTACGAATAAAATCCTAGGGCACAGAGAGGGGGAGGGTGGGGGGGGTGGCTCGGAATGAAATAAGATCCAGGTTACATTACAAGAGTAGGAAACTTGAGCCCTTTTTTTAACATTCACTGGGTTTTTTTTTTTTTTTTTTTTTTTTATTATTATTATTGTTTGCCTTAATACGGAGAGATATAGAAAAACATACTTTGTTTGAGAAACGAACAGTTTCATAACTTATGAATATTTTGATGATCCCGATAATAATTAATAATTAATATTAATAATAATAATAATAATAATAATAGCAATAATCATGTTCATGTATGTACCATCTATGTATAATTATTATATTATATAAGAGAGAGAGAGGTGCGCGGCGAGCGATGCATGGGGGCTGGTGACCTGCGCACGCGCACATTCACAAACATTTCTTTTCTCTTTCTTTCTCCTAAATATAATATTAATTAATTATTTCTTTTTTTTCATTTATTCATGCAAAACTCCTACAATGATAACCGATGCTGCGGGGTCTCGTATCCCTACTTTGTGCGCCATTGCTTACGCGTGCACACGAGCCACCCCAGAACCAACGTATATACAATATCCTCTTTCGCTTATCGCTGTGTTGCTTTCTATATTCCGTATCTCTTCGCTCTTCATTCCGTCGCATTACCTTATGCCCTCATTCCCCTGTCATTTTACAACCGTCTGGATTTCGATATCTTAAACTCCCATTCTCTACTGTCATACTTAATATTCTGTCAGCCCCCTCCTTCCTCCTCTTTTGTCATTAGTATTTTTCTTGATTTATAACCATTCCAAACTTTTTTTTTTTTTTTAACCACTGGTATCTTCGGATTTTCATGTAGGAGAGTATGGGCTCCGCCATATCTACCTTATAAAAGTAGGCACAGCGATTTCTTTTTCTGCTTCATCTTTTTCTCTGGTGATTTTTTATTTATTTGCCGCACCAGGTCGTAGAAAATCTAAAATTGAAAGACGATAATTGGGAGATGATAATGTTGCTAAAGTTCAAAAGTTATCGGCTAGAACTCGATTATTCAATATTGTACATAATTCCTATTATTGTACATAATTCCTTAAGCTATTAATCATTAGTCATAGAAGATATTAAGTAAAGATTATAAAATGGTGTACAAAAACAAAAATAAACAAATCGATAACCACAACTTACATCGCGAACATTAATTTTAGCTTTGGCAGAGGTCTCCATAAACACACAATTGAATTGCCGAGCAAGGTTGACACCCTGATCCTTTCCTACTACCCTTTCGTCTTCCAGGTCGCACTTGTTGCCTACTAGCACCATCGGTACGTCATCTGTGTCTTTTACCCGTAAGATTTGTTCTCTGAGATCCTGCAGGTCGTTGAAAGTCGATTGTGCTGTTATTGAATATACTAATACGAAGCCCTGCCCATTTTTCATATAAAGGTCCCTCATGGCTGTGAATTGTTCCTGCGAGCGAATTAAAATGAGGTCACTCAGAGTGTAATTTATATTATTACAAATGATTGACATTATTACAATGAATTACAAATTAAAATAAAGAAGAAAGTTACAAGATGTGTTTAAAAAAAAACAAAAAAAAACGATGATCTTATCGCCAGTCATTGCATGTGTAAAACAAAAGTCTAAACTTGATTCCAAATAATTTAACTTGCATTCCAAATAAAGAAACGTAAGAGGCATGTATTATGTGTTGCAGAGTACTTACTGTGCCGGCTGTGTCTAAGATTTCTAACATACATTGTTGACCGTCGACCTCGACTTGTTTACGGTAACTATCTTCGATGGTCGGATCGTACTTCTCTACGAAGATCTCCTGCACGAATTGGACAGTGAGGGCGGACTTGCCTACACCTCCACTGCCCAGCACCACTATTTTATATTCACGCATCTCCTTGCCCTAACTACTATCTGTGGGCCTGGTCACAGTCGAAGGGTCACCGAATCCGCCACGTTTTGCTTCGATTTGCTTTCAGTGAGACGGATCTGAAACAATAACATGCAATGTCTATTTAGAGAGACTATCAACATCACGCGACCAGTTAATTTTAATGACACACCTCTTTCAGAACGAGTCAGCTTTTATGACTCAATGCTTTTTATACATATATACGATGATATATGATGATTTCATACACAAAGTGAAACGAAAGCCATAATTAAAAATTTCCAAGTATAAGGTATCATACCTTATGGTGAAATTTATTTCAGAGATTTTTTTATTATTATTATTATTAATTTAGAATCGATTTTTCTTTAGAGAAAAGAAAACGCTACATTTTTATAATTAGAGAAAATGAAAAGGTTCTTCGATATATCTTCTTAGGTTCTGTGATATATCTTCAATATATCTAGTAAATTTTTATTTCTCTCTATTCTCTATTTGATTTTCACCAAAGCATAAGGTTGATTCAATCTATATATACATTTTATATCCGACAAAGTCACGCTACTCCCGCTGTGTTATTTCGGCGAAGCGCGATGTTCACCGCAGCATTATACGCTATAAGCAAAGAAAGACAGAGCAAAAGGGAAAACGCGAATACCATGACGGCATTCCAATTGGCAGGCAATAGCATCATGGCAACGTGCCACGGCCAATCGGCGGCTGTGAAACTCTTTACGCCAATCCGTCATTGATTTTACTTTATGAATGGATTTGTATAATGAAAGCTGTCATTTTCTCTCGGACTTTTGTCGACTCGTTATAACGCTTTATTAAAAGTTTCCTCAGAAACAGATAATTGTATGCGTAACTATACAACTATACGTAATACATTTGAAAAATTACAACAATAATAGATTTTTGTCATCATGTTTAAATTTCTAGCTTCGTTTTTTTTTTTAAACAACTGAGAAAAATTTTTGAAATGTGTATTTTTTTAGCTCAATATTTCGATGCATTGAATGATGTAAAGATTTTATATTTATTTTGATTCTATGTCTATAAAGAAATAAAAAAAAATTTTGTTGTTGATTATTGTAAGAAATATATAATATCGTTTCGTAAATATTTAATAAAAAAAATTACATGTAACGATAATTTGAATAATTTTATATATACGAGGTATAATTTTAATAAACTTGACCGTGAATTAATAATTTCGCTGAAATGTTATTTGGGAAATTTATTAATCCATTATTTATCTTTGTTACTGTGAACTATATGTATATACAACATTAGACTTGAAATTTAGAAAATAAATTTGGAAAATTTCTTCGCGATTGTTGTATAAATAAAATTCCAAAATTTCTCGATATTTTCCAATCTTTCCTTCGCTTCCTTTTTTTCCAACTTTACGAAATAAGATACGATGATTTTGACATTTTAAGAAAAATGTACATGAACTGAGTAAAGCGAAAGAAAACAGAAGACTCATACACGAAAAGGAAATAACTTTATTCTCTTTTACAAGTGTATATCTTTCTAAAGAAGATACCTTTCAAGCTTTTTTTTATGATTTCTACTTTCCGTAGAAAATACTCTAATCGTGTTTAATTTTCCTAATTTTTTTCACGCTTACCTTGTCGTTCTTCTAAATTCTTTTCTTCTAAACGATCTGCTTATAAAAACAATCTAATGATTAAGTCGATCCTGATTGTAATATTCCGTGAAATTGTAACGCAAGATTCCACAAAGAGAGACACGCATCGCGTTCGCAGCTTCGTTATAACGTACGTTACAGTTCGCAATTTCATTACAATACATTATACTGTATGTGGTGTAATTAAGTGCATCGTGAATTAATTGGGTCGTACGAGCACACACGGGCAACAAGTTGAGGTTCGAAAGAAAGACCGATCACCAGGTAGTGTGGAGAAGCACTAACAATAAGCGGATCGAACTTTTGGCGTTGCACCAAAATATCTCTGGTTCAAAAAAGTGTTATACACAAAGCCGCAAGCGCGCGCGTGTCACACACACAGAGAAAAAGAGAGAGAGAGAGAGAGAAAGCGAAAGCACCCCTGACCTAGTTATTAGACTTTGCCATAGGATAGCGCGGTTCCATAAATCTCCACGCCTTTTGTCCAAGATTTAAAGCTCGATGATAGAAATCGCGAACTGGCGATCGACCTCTCGTATGTCTCTTTTTCGCGATGAGAAGAAAATCATTCGTTTCTCGCTTTCATATTTCTCGATGGAAATGGCAGCGTAATTTGTCAAGGATACCTAAATTGCCACGCGATGTATAATATAAAAGCGAGAATTTAGAACTCGCGGATAAAACCGATATAAAATTCGACGAGTTTAAATCTGAATGAGATATATGAGATGTATGAAAATGATTTCTATGTTTATTTGCGCGCGGCGAGTCCTTAATTCTAGTCCTGTTTGTAATAGAGAAAATTGAATTTGAAAATCAATCAATTTATGGCTCGATTCTGAATTTCTAACTTGGATGAAATTTTGTCGTTTTGTATATTCTCGTATATTAAATGATACCGAGGAAATGTCAAATGATGATTTAACCGTTTGTCACGTATATTCATCGAGCATCTGATTGTTATTTTTCTCGATGCTTTGGAATCCATGCGAGATTCTTCGACATCGATCTCGCGCGAGATCGAGCTGGTCGAGTGAACTTTGGTCAACCTTCGTCTTTGACTTTAATTAAGCGTATTATTGCCAAGATGTCGACTGCCAATTAAAGCCACTAAACGCGTACTCGGACTAGAAAGCGAGGTTCCTTGCAAAGTTTCTCGCTCTTGTTTCTGCTGGCAGAAAATGTACAGCTCGCGAGAGTGAAGTTTTATTCAATTATCTCTATTGTTAGAATACTTTTCACATTTCATACGCGCGTGTGAAGAATCGCCTTATTAATATTAATGTTATCAAGTTTTTTCAAATTTTCTCAATTTTTCAGAGAATAAAATTTCATCTTTGATCTTAGAACTTATTTTCATATTGTCAAAAGTATATATATATATATATTCGGTAATCGTACAAATAATCTCTATAATCCTACATAATCTTTATTGTTAAAAAATATCAACTCGAAACTTAAGATTTGTGTCAAAGCAAGCATTTCAATTTTATTGATATCCCTAGCTGCATGAATTTTATCACCGATTCATCTCTTAACTTTAACCACAATTCCATCGCCTCCCTCGCGTCTCCATCGAGATGAAACGGAATCGATTCAATCTCGCGCGTATGATTTGCAATTTACGAGATTCCCTATCAGGCAGCTTTGCGCAAGCAGTTGGCTAAATGCCGCAGCCCTAGATCGTATATCAATTCGAAAACTAGTCGCAAAGCACGTAGCTTTGATGCAACATATATATATATATATATATATATTGTATATACACGCTTGTACAACCGATACACCTACACATCGACGAAAGATGGGAGGCACATGCATTGTATCTCGGACGCGCGTTCAAGGACCGTTTCTCTCGTCTGTCTGTGTATTTTATACGGCGAATGTGCCGTTCGCGCACACATACATATATTCATCACATATATCCATCACATATATCGACGTGCCGCCAATCACTTTGACCTGTAAATACGTTATCTGCTCCAGCGATTGCCGATACACTTGATTGCACTCGGTCACCTCTACCGACGTCGAGTCACTTCCCAACCGGGTCTTTACTCCTCGAAGGCGAAGCATTGTCATCGATGTGTGCGGATGTTCATGCTTTTACGCACACGAACACGCGCGTCTTATTTACAAGATGGAATATAGACGAATCTAATCACGCGCGATTTTGTCGCCACATTAAAAAGAAAAGGGGGGAAAAAAAAAATCCCTCGCGCACGATGGATTCACAGAAAGAATAAGTTTGTAATTTAATCCTCAAAGTCATATCTAAAGCATCATATTTATTTGTAAAATTTACCTTATAACTTGACAAAATATTTTCAAGTTGGTATTTATATATTTGCAACACATATTTACGCCTATATGCGTCTATATTTAAATAAGGTGTGTGCAGACTTTACAAAAATTATAATTATAAACTTACTCTATTAACGCAGTCAAATGTAATGATTTGTAATAATTATAGTATGGCTAACGTACATATATTTATGGAAATCACTTTTTTTTTTGTTTTAAACTACTTTTCCTCTCTTCCCTCGGTCTTCTGTGGAAGTCGCAACCCCCCCCCCCCCATCGTCGTATTTTCCCCCCCGGTTCGCTTACTTTCAACGCCAAGGACCGTGGCCGCCGATATCGATATTCTCCGTTGCACGACCAAAGATTGATTGATCGCGGGAAAAAGAGAACGCGTCAAAGACGACGAAAAAAGCTTTGGAAGTATCGGTGCGAAACGCGGTCAATCTTCGTTGTCTCGGTGGTCTAGGCTTGCAATGTGATTGTCAGCAGATGCGAGTCAGCGGAGTCAGCTTAGGACACGCGTATCGAAATGAAAGCATAGCAGAACGCGTATTATCAATGTGTTACGTCACACGTGATTAAATGCGTAATTCCTGAGGATAGCGTGGGCTCGACTATCCTCGCTCCAGAAACCTACAACGAGATGAAACAATTGACAATTTGACAGGTATATTCGAACCGACCGACCGACCGACCGACCAACCGATATGAGAAGCAATTGCCGTTAGACGAGCTCTATTAACAAGTAACTATCGATGAATGATTTAATTTCGTTATTGCAGAGATAATGAATTTAAACGCGCGGTGAGTCGTCGAAAAAGATATCGATTTAAAATATGCGCGAGAAATTCTTGGGAAAATACAGGATTGACGAATCGGATGAGTTTTAATAATCAAAGTGAGCTTCAAAGTAAATATACGCCCTTATCGAGGACGCTGATGTTCATACGAATAAAAGAGAATTCGCAACTTTCTTCTATTTATACTCGTCCCGTATCTTACATAAAACGACAAAGGGGTCCGTTCCCCTCTCGAACCTGACACGATCTATGATTTCCTCGAAGGGGAAAGTCCTTCGTGCGCGAGAAGTTGGAAGGGTAAGCACCTTTTTATATATATATATATATATATATGTAAAAAAAGACATGTCGTATCATCGCCTCGACTATGATTGCAAATAAACTGACGATATGAGAAAGAAAGAGCAAATCATTCATTTTCGCATTTCTGGAAGCGATATTTAAAGACGCCACGCCAAATCTACTGTCGCACAGAATCTTGACATCTGAAAAGTGGAAATTTCCTTACCGAATACATCCAGTATTTTGTACGCCTTTTTATTTTAAAATTACCATGATTTTACATCAATCTTTTCTCATATTATTCCGATAAAATAACATCGACTTGAAATTATTATATTACGGCATTGAGCGGATCAACTTTTATAGCGGCGTATACATAAAAATTGCGAAAAATATTTTCCAAAACGATTCTTCCGTTGAATATCTTTCGATTCTTCGATACGCAAACGTATTCCTAAATATAGAAGATCATTTTTTCATTTATAGGCGTTTATATCGCAAAATCCGTCTCACCTCTGAAATATCCATTTAATGCGTGTAACTACGTGATACTACGTTACTTGTAAGTTTTATCTAGCTTCGCAGTCTCCATTATCTATCGGTCCACCGTATACACGCGTGTATCAAGCAAGCGAGCGAGCGAGAGAGCGAGAGAGAGAGCCGCGTTCGATTATCTATCGCGGTGCACACGCATGTATCACGCGTTTCTCTTCGCAGGCATCCCGGGGCTTCCGTATCCTGGGCAATCTGAATTCGGTTTCCGGTTCTAGGCAGTTTCCGACTCCCCCCCCCCCTCCCCCCGTTATAAATCGGCCGCTGTCGTCTATCGTGCGGCCGCGATGCGGTATGACCCAATTATTCGCTCGTGCCAATTAAAGTTTCTTCAACGCGTCATCCACGTGTAAGTGAAATCACACGTCATTCATATCTCGCATTCTACTTGGCAGAATTTGAATCGAGAGAATCCTAAGATTCTGCCTCGAAATAATAAAAATATAATAAATTTATAATAAATATTTAAAGATAAATTATTATATATGTACAATAAAATATTTTAGAAATGTTCGTTTTTTTTTTCCCCCTAATCTATACAACACTCTTGAGAAATATTTTTCTTCACATAATTTTCTATTCAAATTAAATTTAATGAAAATGAACTTTCTTTTTCTCGATAGAAAATCGTAAACTTTTATCCCGTTTTTCCCAATCTTTTCGCGGTAAGACTATACATCCTAATTGAATTTCTTTCTTCTCTGCGCTGCTAATTCCTGCTCGTTTGTGAACATTAACAAAAATTCCATCAGATAAATACGGATATGTTAATCGAGTAGTTCATCACATTGGTATGCGAATCGAACATTTATAGAATTTTCACTATGCGAATGGTTTTGTATGTGCTTATCGAAATACGGTATTGCTATAACATAATCGATTGTTTGATTAATCGACCGTATATTACGTACACGCATTCCATATATGCTTACAAGTGCTTACAAACTTTTATATTATTTTATATTGTGTGTTGTTAGGTTTTATGACTTATGTTTGAATGTTAAAGTTTTTAAAAGATGATGTAAATTTATGTAGTAATAAATAAATTATATGTGCGTTAGAGTTTTAATGCAAGAAAGTAAGATGTAGGAAATAAGAAGATATAAAACCGGAAGCCATCCCTAAGCCGCAACGGGAAAAAATTACTAATAAATAAATAAACTACACGCATTCGACGATCGATAGCATCGCCAAATTAAAATTTCCGAAAATTGAAAACAATCAATGCTATTCCTAACGTATATTTCTTCCCGGTCTTTTTAACTCTATACTTGTTTTATTCGCAAATCAGTTTAAATACATTTGAATTTTGACTCATTTTTATTCTTGAAATATAACTATAAAATATAATTTCTTACTCTTTTACGTTCTCCGCTTTGTTAATTCCTCATTTCTAGATATGTTTATTTATATGATATAAAAAATATAGAATTAAAATTATACTGAAGTGTATGTAGACATTTATTTGGGAGAAAAAAAAAACTTTAATGTATAAAGGATACAAGTAGAACGATAGAGTTAATATAGGAAACAATTTAAATAATTAATCGCGTTCTCCACGAGAAGCTGACACCATTGCTAACGTAAGTCTTGCAAAAGTTGCGAAAGTCCCGTCAAGCTTCGCAAAAGTTTCTTCTTAATATTGTTTTAATTCATAATATTTTAATGGAGCGATGACGCAAAATTTGTAACGATTGCCAAACTATCGAAATGTATCGATAAAAGAAACTTCAATCGCTGGTAAAGACGACACAATCTATATAATTTTTTATACGTATTTAGATACTTTTGTTGAATGATAAAATAAGTCCTTGTATGTGTTTTGTGTTAGTTTTTATCGTGAAAAACTATCTATATTTCATCGCGGGGTATAAAGTAATCAATAAAGTCCGTGCGACTACAAACTTTTTGCGATAGTTCTCCACACAAAAAAACGGGGGGGGGGGGGAGAAAATATATAAAATATTACGTTTATATAACATCCATTATGTAGTTTATATAATATCTGCTTAAATCGATCGCGTTGTTACTCTATCCCCTGTGTTTTAAAAGTTACATATAACAATATTGTGTTCGCGCACACACATATATGTACGCACATACACATATATTTTTTCCATGCACGACACGATTTATTTCCATTATACGGTAATATTAATATTATATTGTCAATGATTAGCTTATTAGCGTAGCTCTCTCGTCCAGTTCCAAGTATACAAAAAAAATCAATTCGATAAATAATTTGATTAAACTAATAATTAAATATTTTGATAATTAAATATTTTGATTAAACAAATAATTAATTAATAAAGGATTTTATTCGTTAGGCGTATAATTCCCAATTTCTCGCTCGCTCACATCTCTGCGCTTAAACGAGCAAAATGATTTTTCTAACGAGCAGCGCGAGGGTTAATCTTGAACGAAAGTATATCGCGTTTGATTAACAGGGAGCAAATTGCGCGTGTGTAGGGTGCAGTTGCGTAACGGCAGGTTAAGCGACAGCGTTCGCATGGAACGCTGTCGCGAGAATAACTGAGTTTTATTTTTGTCGTTGACGCGGCGCGAATTGCGTGCAATAGTAAACTGCTTGCGACCAAACTACGACACACGGACAATGCAGTGTTCAATATACCGTGTTGAAGATCGCACATTATCGCACAGAGTCGCAGCAGCGCAATGATCGCGCGTAATGCGTATCGTGCTAATTGTCAACATCGATCAAGACATATAATACTTTCGTTGTTTAGCTGCGTTCGATAAATCAAGAATCTGGAACACAGGCAGCATCTTTGTTCCCCGTTAAAAATAGCGTAAATCCCGAGAGGGCAAAGGTGAAAGATATCATTGATCTTTTTCAACTGTATATATATATATATATATATATATATATATATCTTTCTTTCTTTTATTGGCCGAGTGTCTGAGTTTTCCAAACAAAAGGTTAAAAAAATTGAATTTCATTTGATCCAATAGTAGTATTAGCTCACTTATAAATTCATCCTAAATATGATTTTAATTAGAATTTTACGATTGATTAAAATTAGAATCAAAATTAATATTCCCAAATTAAAATCGAAAATATATTTTTCAATGTTTTCTTGAGGAAAAAAATTATATTATTATCGCCCTAAATATCTTTTTCAGTTTACTTTCACTCGGACGATACGTCATTCGGTGTGTTATTTCAAAATATTTCAGAGAATCCTATCGAGACATTTTTTTTCCAAATGAGAGACCTGAAAAGAGAATTCTGCACGTTCACGTGAAAGACATACGATACAGATTTCCATCACATACCAGACACTGTACTAGCAGCTAATAGATGGTCCAATGTGTCAAATGCGTTAGTTGCCATTTAACCGCATGTAACATTGCTGTGTTTGCGACCGATACAAGGTCTATGTCGCGTCTGTACCAAATGAACATCAGTATTAATTATATCACGCGCACGTGTCACAAATTAATTCAACGTTAATTCGAGATTTGCAAGTTTGTCGATAAAATCGACCAAGCTCGCCCGCGATATTCGCCAGCGATATTCCAATAAATTTCAATCAATGTCGGAATTTTATAATACCGTACCATCGCCCTCGCGCCTCTCTTTTACGGCCCAATTGTACGCGTTATTATGCGGTGCGTATATCATTGTAGAATGAAAATAAATATAAACGTGATTATTATCGTTAATGCTGCGTACGACAACGCGGCGCACGAAAGCGTACTCGAATAATACGGCTAATTATTTTTGAAATTTCGTTGTACAACTTGATCGCGTTAATTAACACACGAGCACTTTTATTTTCAACAAATCTGCGACTTATTTAACAAGCGAGAATCAATCGAGTCTCGCGCTTTGTAGTCTTGTCGCGATAATGCTGTATATCAAAAAATGTATATTTATTTTGTACATATGTACATATGTACAATGTTATACGAACAAAGTGATATATATATATATACATCAAAGTTTTCACAAATTTTTCGTAATAATTCTTACTTAAATAATGCCTCTCCTCAATTAGCAAATCTTAAATAATCTATCTAATAGTCCATTTCTATTTCAAGTTAAACTTCACGAGCTTAAAATTATAATTGTGCAAGAAAAGTAATCTCGGTAAGAATATTAATCTCTTCTCTGCAAAGAAAATTTGCGCGTTGATTCTGCATCTAAAGAATTCATATGTTAATTAGACTAGTAGGATAGCATATATAATCCCACGCAAGGCAAATGCAGGAAATGCCTCGCTTTCCTAAGGCCGAGCTTCATCTCGTATATGTATAGGGCACGTATTATGCATCGCCATAATAGAGTATAATATGAAAATACGCTTAAACGTGTACATTAAGGCTAAAATGATCCCGGGAGAGATGATTTAATAAAATAATTTCGCGTCTTATACATGAAAGAAAATAATTGTTTTCCAATTGAGAAGAAAAATTCCAAATTAAAATTTTTACCTCGCTTTCACAACTTACATTATTAATATAAACAGATAAAAAATTTATAAGAACGTAAGCTTCTTGTAGATAAAAATATAATACTTGGCGGTTAAAACTAATTTGATCGATTTCTAATGCTAATTATGATTTTATTATAATAAATATTTTCTTCCTATTTTAAAATTTTGTTTTTATTTTAAAATATATACAGAATTTTATTTTTATTAATTTTTCTAGCCTGTATAAAATTTCATACAAAGATCTGATTGAAGGTTTATTGCAAAAATGTACAAGTGCCGAAAAAGAAGAATGTAAAATGTAAAGCATCGTGATGCCTCATCGATAAAAAACAAGTTTCCATAATCCACATCGTGTCACGCAATGAGTCATGGGGTTCGTGAACCTTATGGCGTGTAACGACACTCTTGAAGAGACCCTAATTAAGCTTTATACAGTAAAACATCCGCGTTCTACGTTTCGTAAAAATAATGAACGTCACATCTTTTTAGCATTTCCATTTTACCGACGTGCATCATCTTTTCGATTGACTAGATATAATCATTACATTATTAATAGAGAGAAATTAATATTGCTTTCATTAAATTACTCGATGCTTTGTCGAAATTTTTATTGAAAAATTCGCTTTTAACAGAATTGGCGCGGTAATTCAAAATACCAAATAATCTTTCCGAATGAGTTTTTAATAATAAGTATACGCGTACAAAATTTTACCAAATATACAAAAATAACTTGTCGTCAGTATCGTGCGGGAACATCATATTTACGATGCGAGAGTCACATTGTTATTTCGAAGACGAGAGACGTAAGTCGACGGCATTATCGAGTTCAAAGTCGAATGGAGTATCATTCTCACAGTTGAGTCACTCCGCGTATAACGTGTTTAACAAGCGCGATCGTTTGCAGCCGCGAATATAACGTAGTTTGCCCGCAGTTGCTTGTGGTTTCATGTTTATCAATGGGAAGATTTATAATGAAACGGTTACCCCGCGGCGAACAATACCAGATGTGTAATTTTTATACAGACGGCAGGAAGGAAAGGGGGAAAAAGAGAAGATGAGTTATAAAAAATTTCTAGATAATTTTATAATTTTTAAAATACGCCTAAAATCACACACACTCGCTTACATAGAGAAGAAATTTTTTCGCGTAATCCACACATTCACGACTGCGTTAATCCCGGACGATCCAATATATCAGTTCACGTGTAAAATCTCGCTTGACGAAAATCAAATTGTCACGAACGAACGATTACAGTAAATTGAATAGATCTAACGAGTTTCCAGAAGATTAGCGGAAATGACGAGCGTAAGAGTGTGAAACAAGCGGATGCGGAATCAGAATGAGACGCAGCTGGAAACCTTGAGTCGATCGAAGGGGGATTTTGTAAGAGAACAAAATAAAAAAGGAAAACTTAACTTTTCATAGGAAAATTTAAAAAAAATATATCCCTAATAATAATATATAAAAAAAAAAAAAAAAAAAAAACACCTCCAAGTATTGTACGTTTCACTCAGATATAGTTATAAATCGGGACGATCTATTATATTATTTTATTCATTATATCTATCTAAATATATCTGTTGGCAAAAATTTAAAGATTTAACTAGATACTAGATCATTCGATGGAGAGATTTGTATTAATATATTAATAATAAATAAGCTTCTCTGCCGGACGGCAATGTATCATTGAATAAAATGAGAATAATATTATAAAAAAAGAACATATGCTTATATAGGTTTTTTTCTTTATTACAGAGACGCGAAATCGCGCAAGCGTGGCATCAATCTTTATAATCATTCGTTCAAGCATCGATCAAACAATGCAAACGGCCAAAATTCCTTGCAAGCTTTCAAGGATGAACATGCTCTGTTGCCAAGTTATCGTTTAAATAATGCCCTCAAATTTATCATTTTTACTACGCGATACGCGATGATATCGTATGCAACTATGTATCTGGTCTCTCTCCAGCATTATGACATTCTAGCATCGACATTCGTTCAATTAATATAACGTTCAATGCCGGTCCAAAATTATTATCATCGTATGATTTACGTTTATATTTCCTATAGCTTTTGTCGTTAAAAACTTTCGCGTATCTTTAAAATGTACAGATATTTTCAGATATTCAAACGTTAAATAACTTTTACTGCATAATGACGGTATATATATATACACATATAGAATTTCTTTTAAGAACACTTACGATTGCGTCGTAAATTAATCCCATGCCACGCCTATATATCCAATGTTCATGTTAATATCATTTATAATCTACCAAGTCACGATGCTTTCACAGAAGTAAAAAAAATAAGTAAAATCGGTGAGTGCACTTATGAATTATAAAACAGATTTTACAAGGCATTATGGTATATATTTGAAGAGCGTATCGTTTTAAAATTTCGAATCGAGCATTTATTTCGTTTTCTCGTCGTAAACTTTTAAATGTATATTCATATAGGAGAAATTAATTGTTACGCCGTGTGTTTTAAGATAGATTTATATCTTACAGCTTACAGCTGTGCCAATGAAATCTCTCTCTCTCTCTCTCATTGTAGGAATATACTCGATCAGCATTATATCGAGTAAGTAACATTCTTGCCATCTTTCTTCTCGAGTCATTTCCTGCATCGCGGTGACTCACGTGAGTCGACTGCGCATTAAAAACACCACGGTTCTACACGATGGTTTGTGATATTTGTTGAGAGTCCAACAGGGATCGACCGCAAAAATATTGTCTTGAAATGATATAAAAATATACACAACGGCGGGTGTGGCAATAGAGCTACCAAAAGAGCGATCAAAAAATTTATTTTTCTTATCTTATCCAAAGTTTAATTTTTGTTTTATCTAAAGAAATTTTCATTTTAAAATTTGATGAGTATGTTGGGTACGCGGGCGTCCCACACAACTAGGCGGAGCTGTATTTTTAAACGATTAGAGATACAAAGAAATATTATAAGACAAAAGTAAACGATTTTAAACGCTCTACATTTCTACGTTACTCTTATGCACCTTTGTGTATGGATACCGCTGCAAAGTTCGATTTCAAATTTCACTTTTTTTTTAATAGAATCCCATACTTTTAGATGTACTAATCGATGCAATTTTTCTTTCTCTACACAAGCTATTGAGAAACGAGAGAGAGTTATGCTTAAAAATTGTTGGTTTACAAGTTATTCTAACTCAAAGTGTGCAAAAAAAGATAGATATAATATTAGAAATATCCAAAATAATAGAAAAACACAAATTAAAGACGTACTAAAAAATTAGAGTAAGGAAATACATATAGTGTGTTGTAACGAACCATTCAAACATTTCCTGTAACACAATAAATGTCGAAAAAGTTCGATATAAAATCAAATTAATAATTTTTGTTTAGATATGTCTGTTCTCGCCTTTTCTTCATATTATTAACTATACTATAAAACTCGATTAAGTTTAATATCGATTAATTATTATACTAAACGCAAAATATTCTATACCTCTATTTCAAGATATTAGATCAATGTTTATAAACATAATACTACTTTTACTTTTAAGCATAAATAGAAATATGCAGATAAAAATAAAAGAGTAAATTAATCCGCCAACAGAGCCAAATGTTACTTTACAAATTTACAAGTTAAAATAATTTCTAAATTAACAATTTGTAAGCATAGCTCTCCCTTTCTCTTTCTTTCCTTCTTTCTAATAGTAGTTTTGTGTAGAGGAAAAAAAGAACTGCATTTTTCAATTAATATACCCAAATGTATGGAAATCCATTGGGGAAAAAAAAAAAAAACAATTGAACTTTATAACTGTATCGTTTAACTTTGTATCTCTAATTATTGTACATTTTAGAGATACAACTCCGTCTAGTTGAGTGGACACTCTGTGTGTGTGTGATCACATACATATCAGTAAGAGGATTGCTTTTTTTTTTCATCAAACAATAAATTGCTATAAATACGAATAAATTAAAGATGATCAGAAACGCCGTCTTTTTTCAACATTCATCTGTACGTGTGTCTTCAGGGCAATATTTTTATATGTTATTCTTCCAGTTTTTTCCTTGCGAAATCGATAGAAATATTTCCCTCGAGTGCGCTTGTGTGCGCGAGTAAAATTAAAAATTAAACTAGATAAAATTAGAATCAAAATTTGGAATTCAAAAAAGAAAATTTCAAGTCGCTATTTTCACAGTCGTATCCGTTGTATTTTTATATTTCAAGATAATTTTGTGGTCAGACGCAACAAGAATGGCGAAGAGAACCATGGATCGAGTTTCCCTCGTGTTTAGTTCTCCGTCTCCCGTATTCCCCTCGATACTTTTAAAACGATTAATCTCTTATTCTTTTCTCCCGTCGCCGCATTACGGACTAACAAGATTCATGTCAACGCTCTGATTTAAAAGATCGTAACTTGAAGCTTCAAGCGATATACCCCGCAGCAGATATTACTTTGAAAATCTCAGTATCTTAATTAATAGGCAAATCTTAGATCGACCAACAAATTACTTGTATTTGTATTTTCTTTTCTATTATAGAAAAGGGTAAATATAAAATTTAATAAAAAAAAAAAAAAAAATAGACAAAAGACCAAGATTAAATTAATTATATTCAATTAAAAATATTTTCTCTCATAAAACCCGAGTATATTCGTCCATTTTATTTTACAAACAGCGAATGCTGAGGCAGCATCGAGAAGCATTAAGCTCGAAAAGAACACGCCTATGTTTAAACCATCTTCGTTCGAGCAATATATATTTTCCCTGCATTAGTCATATGCAATTTTCGAAAATGTTTCTACATAAAATAACTATAAAATAACCAATTTCTCCGTCTTTTTTTTTGGGGGGGGGGGGGGAGGGGAGGGAAATGAATTTTGGTATCGCGGTTAATTCTGCGTAATGTTTACGGGAACAGCTCGTATATAGGAGCATCGAGTTCCGCGTAAACGATGTTGACGCGAAACTTGGCTATCGTCGAGTACCACGAGCTCAGCTCGGGCTCGGGTGGGCCGTGACCGTAAGAGGAAACGCTTGGTTGCCCGGTATGGAACGGGGAGAAGGAGGAAGCCGGTCGTTCGTTTTTTCGCTCACCGACTCGTTGGGAAAAATCGCGAGAACGGAGGATAATGAGAGGAAGAAACGCCCGTATATGTGTATTGTACCGCGTGTGTGAGAACGGGCAGTCGCGTAATTCCGGCGAGCTCGAGCCTCGAGCGCGGATTTCGGTGTCCTCCTGTAAACGCGCTAAAACGATCTCTATTCAAAGCACGATAACGGGGAATCCGCTTACCGATCCGCGAATGGACCGTAGAGTCCAGCGTGTCTGCGACACGTGCGCGGCAGGAAAGGAAAGACTATCCGATCGCAATCCTATCTCGATTTCGATCCTCGCGAGAACGGGCGACGAACGGTCACCGCGGCACCGCTGCCACCGCCGTTGTCGACGTCGTCAACGATTTCCGGTCAGTCGGTCGGTCGGTCGGTCGGTTCGGCGATGCACGGCGATGCACGGCGCCTTCTCACGAGAGAGAACGCAAAAGGAAGGGGAGGAGGGAATCTTTTTTTAGAAGCCGCACAAGTCGGTCCTTACCTCTTGCGCCTCCTGAATACCCCACGCTTCGCTCGCGGAACGCAGTATCCTCTCCTGTGGATTCACTCGATAATTCTTCTGCCTCCTCTTTGTCGTGCTATCTATCTATCTATCTATCTATCTATCTCTCTCTCTCTCTCTCTGTCGCTCGCGCAAGGCGACTCTCGATGGCTCTCAAGCGCGAGCACACACACACACGCATGCACGAGCGCTCCGTATATCTTTCTCTCTTTCTCCTTCCCTTTCACTCTTCTTCCGTTGTCTCCGTCTCGCGTGCAACGCTCTGTCCTCTCGCTCGCCGCTCTTGCTCGTCGTCGTTCGTCTCTTCCTCTCGTCGCGACGACCGAGATTTCTCGTCGATTAATAGCGGCTACCTCCTGTGCACGCTGTCTGCCCCGATTCGGCTTCCTCGTCGTTGCACTCTGTCACGAGTTCATGGGGAGAGCCGTGTGTGCGTAGAGATTCGCTGTGCCTTGTTCGTTTTCGCCGTAAAGGATTTTTTTACATAGCCAGCCAAACGATCGAAGAGCGAGAAGCGAGAAGCGCGAAACGCGTTGCGTTTCCAACACTTTGACCAAAGTCGAATCGAATCGAGTCGAGTCGAGTCGAGTCGAGTCGCACCACAAACGTGAATGACGAGTGACGAGATGCCCGATACCGGATACTCGGAGTCTCGTTTCGCCCCGACGTAGCTCGCACCGATATCTCGCTTATTGCGGGCTGCCGATCGATCGTAGCCGAATGACTCGTTCACGGTTCGCACTTTCGAGTCTCGAGGATCTCAACGAAGATGACGACGACCCTGTTACGCGGACGGACGCGCCTCTCTCCTTCTCTCTCCCTCCTGTTACCGCCAATGTACCCCCGCGTCGTATCGAGATCTTCGCACTCTCGCGAAAAGACAACGCGACAGGCGACACTAGACACTACGCTGCGCGATTCTACCGTTATCTAGGGCGATGTCTCCCCGCCGTTCGCCGCACCCGTGCCCTCTATCATCGAGCACGCAGCGCGTCGCTGCCGTCGACTAGTTGTTGCTTGTCGCCAAGATGCGTAGGTGGCGGCTCTGTTTTACCGTCGCATCTACCGGAAATCACTAAAGCCCGTATCGGACTACGCATTAAAAATTGAAGATTGAGGATTAAAGATTTGACTAATCGGAATAAAAAAGACTAACATTTCTTTATCCCGATTGGTCAAATTTCAATTTTGAATCTTGAATCTCAATCTTCAATACGTAGTCTGATACGGGCTTAACGGATTAGCGAATCTGGGGGCCGATTTGAAGGGCCAATTTCACCAAGTCCGGTTAGATGAACCGACGGTTAAAATTAGCAGGCAATTTCCAAATGAAATGATATGAATGCTTGGTTCTCTCCTTCGCCTCTATTTTCTGTTGGCCACCCTGCTAATTTTAACCGTCGGTTCATCTAACCGAACTTGGTGAAATTGGCCCTAAAGCTCGTGTCACAAAAAATTACGAACCAATTATAAACTGTGTTTTGAAATGTGTTCTAATTAGAGGATCTCTAGTAAAATACTAAAACTGTAGCTTCATTGGTGATTTTCTACATGGAGGGGAATAAAATCACCAATGAGGTGTTAGGAAAAGAGACAAACATAGGCTTCCCACGTAGTATCTCTCTTTCTACAGCGAGCGCGCGTTTGTCTATCGCAATAACGCTCAGCCCATATTTTACACGTTATATATGGACAAGCCATTCTGATTGGTCGCCATTCCTAGAAATTTTCTATTCGATAGCCAGTAGGTACGTTCGACAAAGAGAGCTTTCCAGCAAGAAATACACAATAACACACAATTGCTATCAAATAGAAAAATTTTCGAGACTTTAATAATTCTTTATTCTTTGTAGCCTCGTGAATTGCGTGAGAGACAGAGAGAAAGAGAAAGAGAGACAGAGACAGAGACAGAGAGATATTGTGTCTACCTATGTTTTTGTTGCTCGAAAGCTTTCAAAGCTTAATTGTCATACGATTAAAGCCCGTATTAGACTACGCATTGAAAATTGAAGATTAAAGATTGAAATTTGACTAATCGGAACAAAAGGAATTAAAATTTCTTTCTCTTGATTGGTCAAATTTTAATCTTGAGAACCAATTTCACCAAGTCCGGTTAATAGCGTTTTCGAATGAACGGATTAACCCAACCCGGTTCGATTAATCACTATATTTTACTGCGAATTCAAGCCTTTTATTGGCAGAGATGGTGCAATGACGTCATTAATCGCTCTGAGAGCGATTAAACCTGCTACATTCGAAAACACTATCAAACTTCAATGTATGCAGGCTCGATACAGTCTGATACAGGCTTAACGCAATAGCGATTTAAAAATGCTTTGTCAAACTGTTTTGATTGGCTATCGACTAGAGAGAATTTCTAGGATTGTCAAAAGTTCTTCCATCATCAGCCAATCGGTATCCGTATCGTGCAGTTTCGTTCCCTCGTCGTACGACAAATGCAAATAACACGCAGGCCTCGATTAAACCATATTTTGCCCGAGATTGTGGTAACTTTGGGTCGCCTCGTCTCCCGTCTCATTTCACTTTGCGTTACCGGTAAGGGTAGTCACGGATATCTCTCGAGTGATGGAGCGATAATTCGCTCCACGTTAATTCGATTAAATCTCGCGGTCCCGAAATACTTTCGTTCTTCGTAACCGACGTTGTACTGTTTCAGGCAAATCATCGTTAAACTGGCTACGTAATACGCGTTTATTACTTGGCCGGATTTCTCTATTACGGTAGAGTAAGTAGCAAGCTTCTCCAAAAAAAAAAGAAAAACTATCCTATGCGCTCTCGCTTTATCCTAGTGTCCTCGTCATGTCGAGAGAAACGTGTGTCTTCCTTCTCCCGTAATGCCTTTTCCTTCGCCTTTCGCTTCCGCGCGCTGATTTTTCATTCCATTTTTCGTAGTTTCGTGTTGCTCATCGCGCAACCGTCCTTCCTCGTCCTGTCGCGAGTAACGATACGCAGATGTTGGGATCCCGAACCGTGAGCCCCGATGTGAGAGGTTAGCGATCTCGTGACGTGTCAAGTCAACACTCCGTTCCATATGATGGTGGTCGCTGTCTCGGTTACTGGTCATTGACATTGCTTCCTGCGCTTAACGTGCATTTGCTCGTCGTCGAGTCTCTGTTAATATATTTGTCCGCTCCACAAAATTCGCCAGCTTTGAAGAAAGCCTCGGGAGCGCTCGCAACGGAAGCGAATCGAATTTTTACAAGTCGAGACTATCCCGGAAGAGTTCGCATATTGTAACGAGTTTAGATGCAAAAAAAAAAAAAAAAAAAATTATGTACATATGTCGTTGGGAAAGTCTGAATCACCGATTCGAATCGGTTCCTATGAAAATATTTAGGTACAAATCCTCGCGATTATACCTCCGGGAGAAAATTTATTATCGATATCAAATTTCTCCCCCTTCCCTTATCCAACGTTTTACCGCAATGATAATTTATTTTTTCATTCGTCGCGATATCAAGACATTTAACAAAATATCATGCAAGAGACGCATGATATAACAATAAATATAAATTTTATCTTTTATGTCAATCTTCTTTTCTCAAATCATTATAATTCCATTTTTCCTTTATTCAATGCGACACTCTTTCTCGCGTATTTCCTATAAAAATTCCTATAATATATATATATAATACATGTATATTTTTTGTATTTTATAAATGTAATAAATATGAATTTTGTTACATATACATATACATATATAATTAAATATAACATTTAAATATTTTTATTACCTTTTTTTCGTTATATACACTATATATATATATATATATATATATATTTATTGATTATTATCATATGTATATTTAAAATGTTGGCAATAAAAAGATGGAATACTTTTATTTGTATTATAGTGCTACTGTAAGGACTTGGCACGAAACAGGACAACCCCAAAATGCAGCAGCAGTCAGTAATGGAAGAGGGAACGGCCTACGAGCCACCTACTTATGATGAAACATTCCCTGTCCTTCCCGAATCATCTAGCTCCAATTCTGGACAGTTAAACATATTTTCTATAAACAACAGTTTACAACTTGGGCGTATAACTATTACACAGGTAGAAGTCTGTAAAATTTTATACATTTTTTTATACTTAACTTTTTTTTTATTTTTTTTATTAAATAATCACATATAAGATATATAGAGTTGTTAGAAAAAAATATCAAGATTGTACTTTATTATATAAAATATATTTTTAAAATATTTAATCTCTTCGGATCGTAAAATCGTATAAAGAGCATTATTTTACAGCAAAACATTACTTTATTATAAAAATATTCTTTTCCATGCATAAAGTTTAAATAAATACAATTTTATCACTTTACTTAGGAATTGAAACACTTGTGCAAATTATTGTAAATTGGTGATTAAGATGTTATTGAGAGAAGTTTGCTTACTGACTCAATGATAATTCAATATCTCTCTACACACAGACAATTTTTGGCAAACTACTATAGTGGCTCTTTGTACATGTAAATGTAGACTGAAAGTCACTGTAATAGCTAAAAAATTTAAAAAAAAATTTGCACGATTATTCAACTTTATATTTTTCCACTGTAAACGTTATAATTCCGAAAATTGATTCCGTTACATTATGGATAAGCTTCTTTTCTTCCTGAAAATTTATTTTACTGTGTATTGAAATATACATTAGCAAAAATTTTTTTAATTGTTATATTTTTTTTGTGTTTTTATATTTAATTAGTTTTATATATATATATATATATATATATATATATATATATTTTTTTTTATACGTATATAGATGTTCCGCGTACCAGGGGAAGAGCGCAAGTTTGATCACAGTGATAAATTTGGCGAACGTGAATCTATCCGTACATGTAAAACTATTATGAAAGAAACAAATACTATTATTGAAATTGCATCATCTAAGGATCAGTCTCTAACGTTTCTTATAACTGGAAAGCAAAATCAGGTTTTGGAAGCCAAACGGCGGATTTTAACAACATTTCAAACTCAGGTATAATGTTACTATAATATTACCATATTGATGTACTTTATTCTTTATAGATATCCTCAATAAATTTATGTTGCAACTTTTAATCAATTTTTATAGGCGAGTAAGCAGATTAGTATTCCTAAGGATCATCATCGTTGGATTCTTGGAAAGCAGGGACAGAGATTGAAAGATTTGGAACAGAAAACTGCTACAAAGATTAATGTTCCTGGTGTGCAAGATCAATCAGACATAATAACAATTACAGGAACAAAGGAAGGGATAGAAAAGGCTGAACATGAAATTAGAGTTATCTCTGATGAACAGGTAATTGTTAAAATAATGATAAAAAATATTGTAGACAGATATATATCTCTTGTACATATAATATATCGACATTATACATCAATATTCAGCCGTTTTATCAATAATATTGTAGTCTAGGAAAGCTTTCGAAAGAATAACTGTGCCAAAAATATATCATCCATTCATATATGGTGCGCATAATGAAAATCTCAATGCTATGATAGCAGAAACTGGTGCTCGCATCAATATTCCTCCTGCATCGGTACAGCAGGATGAGATAACTATAGCTGGCGAGAAGGATGGAGTTTTAGCTGCAAAGCAAAAGATTGAAAGTATCTACAAAGATATGGTATGTTGGAAAAGTTGTTTTATACAAGTTTTATAACATATCCTGCAATATATGTAGCTAGTAATGTAAATTTCTAATATAGGAAAAAAGATGTACTACGGTATCTGTAGAAGTTCCCAAGTCTCAACACAAGTATGTAATTGGACCGCGTGGTAGTACCATAGCAGAGATATTGCAAACAACTGGAGTAAGTGTAGAGATGCCTGCGCCTGACTCGGTAACTGGTACCATAACTCTTAGAGGACCCCAAGAGAAACTTGGTCAGGGTAAGAAAACTGAAAGTTGGACACATTAGATATTACTAATATTACTAATATTTTTTTTAAAGGAATATGTATTTATAACATCTGTTACATGTTTGTACTTGTAGCGCTTAACAAGGTGTACGAAAAGGCAAATAGCGTTCGTACTGCTGTAGTGGAAGCTCCAGTTTGGATACATAAATACATTATTGGACGCAAGGGTGTAAATATCAAGAAAATTACACAAGAAATGCCGAAAGTAAATGTAGAGTTTACAGGAAAGGAGGACAAAATTAAAATAGAAGGTCCACCTGAGGAAGTAGAGAAAGCGCAAAATGAGCTGCAACTCATGGCCAACGATCTTATTTCTAAGCTCACTTTCACAGAACTGAATGTTGACCCAAGATTTTACAAACATATCATTGGGAAAAACGGTTGCAATGGTAAGCCGATTTTAATTATTTTACAATATTTAGTATCTGCAATTACCTATACCATCTTTATCTCTAATATAAAAGAAAATGTCCAAATTTACATTAGAAATTCTCTTCTTTTTTACTAGTGAATCGTGTTAAAGAAGGAACAGGTGTTGTGATTAGTATCTCTGAAAATGATGGCAGTAATGTCATTCGTATTGAAGGCAATTTTGATGGTGTGTTAAAAGCTCAAACAGTATGTACTTACATTATTATATGGCAACAGTTATTGTTGAATAGATGAAAATATTAACATTTGTTTTATAAATAATTTAGGAACTTGTAGAAATGGTGAAGAAACTAGAGAATGAAAAAGAGAAGGATGTGATTATAGATCACAGATATTATCGTAATATAATTGGTAACAAAGGAGATAATATCAAAGAGATTAGAGATAAATTCAATCAAGTACAAATTACTATACCTGGACCAGGTAAAAATAAACATTGTTTATTATATGTGCATTTATGTGCTTTAACTCATTTTGTAATATCACAATAAAACATTTGTACCATTTTAATATGATAAAAATATTTTCTGAGTTAAAATCAAATCTTTTCCTTTCTAGGCGAAAAAGGAGATATAGTGAAGATTAGAGGACCCAAAGAAGATGTTGACAAGTGCCATAAACATCTAATGAAGTTAGTGAAAGAATTAAATGAAAGTAATCATGTATTGGAAGTACCTATCTTTAAACAATTTCACAAGTTTGTCATTGGAAAAGGTGGTGTTAATATTCGCAAGGTTTTGTATGAGATTTTTTTATAATTGTGTTTATAATTTGCTTGTTATACTTGTATATCTATATCTATATCTATGAATTAAATGATACAGATCAGGGAAGAGACACAAACAAAAATCGATTTACCCGCTGAAGGCGAAAAGAGCGATGTTATAACTATTACTGGAAAGAAAGAAAATGTGGAGAAAGCTAAAGAAATGATACAAAAGATTCAAAATGAATTGGTAAATGTCTCTCAATATATTTTACATATACTGTGTGTATAAAATATGTGTTCAAATAACGAGGAGAAACAATTACAATTACATATACATATAAAATATTTATTATACTAGGCTAACATTGTTACTGAGGAAATTACTATTCCACCAAAGTTTTACAATTCTCTCATCGGTACTGGAGGTAAACTAATACATTCTATTATGGAAGATTGCGGAGGCGTCACAATCAAATTTCCTACGGCGGAAAGTAAAAGCGATAAGGTAAAAGAGAAAATAATATAAAAGGAGTTTGCACAACATCATTTTTCTGTTGATTAATGTTTCTATTGATAAATATATGGATAGGTCAGCATCAGAGGTCCAAAGGATGATGTAGAGAAAGCGAAAGCGCAACTCTTAGAACTAAGCAATGAGAAACAATTATCCAGTTTCTCGATCGAAGTACGTGCCAAAGTTCAACATCATAAATTTCTCATTGGAAAGAATGGTGCCAACATCAAGAAGGTAGATTGCACGAAGACAAAATTGTAGCATCGTATTTTCGGGTAGCATCTAAAAAATGAATATCTGTGTAATTCCCATTTTTTATAGATAAGAGAATCCACAGGCGCGCGAATTATATTCCCGACGGACGAAGATCAAGATAAAGAAATGATTACAATTATGGGCAAGAAGGAAGCAGTCGAGAAAGCTAAAGCCGAATTGGAAGCCACAATTAAGGAAATTGTATGCGAGGATTGTTACTTTCGACTAATCTGTATACGTGAATGATAGATGTAATTTTATTTCTAAAATCTTCCTTATAATCCTTTCCACAGGACAACATTATCGAGGGTGAAATTCGTATCGAGCCTAAGCACCATAGACATTTCGTCGCACGAAGGGGCGGCGTTCTGCATCGAATCGCCGACGAATGCGGTGGCGTGCAGATATCCTTTCCGCGAGCGGGCGTCGATAGCGATCGTGTTATCCTGAAAGGTTCGCACGAATGCATAGAAGCTGCGAAACAGCGTATGCGAGAAATCGTTCAGGACTTGGTAAGTGCATTATGAACGAATTATCGTACGTTTAATCTTATTATACGCATCGTATACTACACACATTTATCGTTCTTCCCTCCTAATCTAGGAATCTATGGTAACGATGGAATGCATAATACCACAAAAGCATCATCGCACGGTGATGGGTGCCAAGGGTCGCAAAGTGCAAAATATAACATCCGAATACGACGTGCAAATCAAATTCCCCGATCGCGATGTTTACGGTTAATATCAATTTTCTTATCAAGTTTATGTGTATAATCTTTTCTAAATGTACAAAAATATTGATTATTTGCAAATATTACCATTCTAGAAGAACAAAAAGTACCGGAACAGATTAACGGCGAAAACGGAGAAATTGGAGAGATTGTTCTAGCTTGCGATATAATTCGCATTACCGGACAACCGGAGAACGTTGCTGCCGCCAAGCAAGCTCTACTCGATCTCGTGCCTATTACGATTCAGGTTACTTCATATTCTCATAGACCGAATTACTTTATATATTTATATATAAAAACAGTTTCAAGCAAAATTTATTTTCCTTCGTATTTTAGGTAGATGTACCGTTCGATTTTCACCGCTCGATAATTGGGCAGAAGGGTAAAGACGTGCGGGAATTAATGAATACGTATGACGTACACATTATGCTCTCCCCAGCAGAGGAAAAACTTGATTATATCAAAGTAAATTGTTTCATTCGATTTGCGAGATATATGTATAAACGTTCATTTTACTTACATTTACTCATTCCTCGTCTATTTCTTAGATCTCTGGAACGCCGTCGTGTGTTCAAAATGCCAAGGAAGCTATACTTGAAAAATGCGAGACATTGAAAGCCGAACGAAAAGACCGAGCATTAAAGTCCTTTGAATTGAAGGTGAGTTCTTTATATAACGGATCCTTAATCCTGAAAGAGAAATGGTATCTAATCAAGTATTGTCTAAGAAGAAATCGACATCAAATCTTTTTATGCAAAATATATCACGTGCATATTATTTAATTTTAATATATAGCTCGAAGTCGATCCGGAGTATCATCCAAAAATAATCGGTCGAAAAGGAGCAGTGATTAATAAAATACGTAGTGACCACGATATTCAAATTAACTTCCCGCGCAAGGGTGATCCCGAGGAGCACATTATCACGATAACTGGATACGAAAAGAATGCGTACAGTGCCCGGGACGATATCATGAAGATCGTCAACGAATTGGTGAGTTACAGCTCTCTTATTATATCGAAAGCACTTTATTACAAAAATGTACTTAACAGTGTTCACTATACTTGTGCATTATAACTTATTTTCTTTCTCTTGTATCCCTTTAGAATGGTTTGACTAAAGAAGAAGTACAGATAAATGCTGCTGTGCACTCGCGTTTGATCGGTGCGAAAGGTAGAAATATCCGTAAAATAATGGACGAATATAAAGTTGACATAAAGTTCCCGAGGAAAACCGATGCCGATCCTAATATTGTAACAATCGTGGGAGCAGAAGAGAATGTAGCTGATGCGAGAGAACGTTTGCTAAATCTAGAGGAGGAATACGTAAGTATATAGCGTGCTCGCGCTGCGCAAAATCATTCATTGAGTAGAAATGTTGCGAATCCGTAATTGTAAATGATCCCAAAAAAATCTTTATATACGGCAGATGCAAGATGTGATAGAGAACGAATATCGCGAGAGTCTGCGTTCGCCTCAACGCGACGACGGCAATGTCGGCGGTAACGAAAACGATACCGGCTTCATCGTGAAGGGAGGACCGTGGGAGCAGCAGCAGCAACAACAGCAGCAGCCTCAAAGCGCGCCCAATACAGCCAGCGTGGAAGAATTTCCGCAGTTCGCCGGTTACTCCCATGTGCCCGTCGCGACCCCAGACGGTCCCTGGGGAATTAAGCGTTAAAAAACATATAGAATCTAAAAAAAAAATCCGTTAAACAAAGGAAAAAAAAGATAAAAAACAATGGATGGAACTTAGTAAGTTAATGATGTAAGGTACTTTCCTCTGACAAATAATATAATAAAACACATTACATATAAGCATACGCATGTACACACGCGCACGCACGCATACACACACACACACACAAATACAGACACATATTATACACGCATATGTGCACTTGTGTTGGGTGGTTTCCTGTCCCATTACTGACGTTGCTGCATACGACCTGGCCATTCTATTGGACTCTGACAATGGTTTACTACACACAACGCGTTTGACGACGATGTTTATATTTACAACTCATAATACCGATGTTCTATATATCTGTAACTGTAACGCATGTTGTCCGGAGTTTATCGCTCATTTCAATCGGACGATACAGCACACATCGTGCGTACGATTTAATTTGGCTGTATTTCTAATGATATGCCTTCCAGATACAGATATGTTGTACTTAAGACTGTGACTTCGTGGGAAATGATTGGATCGGCATTCTGCAGAAAAGAGACCAAGCCCACAAAAATTGCAAAGTACAATTAACCATGTTCTGCAACAATGTCCTCTATTCTAGGACACAAATTGACCGTAAACTCTGCGTATAGTTTGTATTCTACGATAAAGGACAAATGTTTTGTATGTGTCAATCTCCTTCTGCAGAATTTAGCCAATTTATATATTCGTGTATATTATACTACTTTCACAGGTACATAATTTCTGTATTGCGTGTAGACTGCAGAAAGTCGTATACGTTTTTCGTTGGACTTAGCATAATAATTTGTTAATTTATTTATATTTTTTTGTACATATATATATCGCGCATTTTCTCGTTATTTTGTGCTACTTGAATCAAGTGGTTTCTAAACTACATCACACAATTGTTAAAATTTATATAGTAAAATCTTTACGAATCAAAAAGGGAAAAAACGTGTTAGAGGCTTTCAAAGGAAAAGCTTATTCCTTATAGTAACTCGCGCAATTTTTTATCACATTACTACAAACTCCGTTCACGTCTCTGAGATTTTGGATGTGACAAACGAGAATTCTATCGATGCATCAAATACATTCTCTCATCAATGATAGATAATATCCAAATAATAGATTTATATAATCGGGAATTAAAACACCGATGTAATTTCTGTGAGTGAATTTTCTGATGTTCCGTAGAAACAGAAAAAATGTATTTTATGCCATTTGTATTATGCGTTTTGCAACTTCCCAATATAAGTAGAAAGATCTTTTTCTTGTATCTTTAGCATCGCAATGCGAACTGGAACTTATGCTATTTTTAATTGCCTTACAAGCAATCACATAATGTTATATGTTATAAGGAACACGGTATTTAGAAGGCCTTGATCCCGCGCGCGCCGCTCAAGACTCATTGAGACACATTATACAGCGAAATTGGCACTGTTGCAGAGAATGGTCAAATTTTGAATATTACGGATAGCGAACGATACACGAATTCCTTTCGATAGCCGGCTTTATTTACTTGTCCTACATTCTACCGTTTGATGTGCAAGTCCTTTGCATTCTACTATTTATGAGGCCAACTAGCTAAGAAAAGGATATTCAGTTCAAGTGCCTTGTCTATTTTCTTCGAGACAGCTCATTTCAATTGTTGGAGGAATGTGAATATTAGATTATACATATAAATATGTAAATGCAAAATATATATGTGTATATATATATATATATATATATATATATTTTGCATTTATCTGGGATATCTGAAAATCACTGGAAGATACTCTCGGAATAGATTCACATTCAGGAATTTGAAATCTATTTTTTCTTAGCAAAAATCTCAGAACTTATTTATCGCATTCTTTGCAATTATAATATTACATATTATAATCAAGTTTCTTAAATTAAAATCTTTTCATAGGCCGTTTTATATCTCTGAAATTTTACTTGTAAAAAGTCTCTTCATTTTCAATAGTTTATAATTTTGAAACTATTGACAATATTTTTATTGTATCGACAATAATTTATATAATACTCGGTATTTTTTATTAAATTATTCCAGATTGATTAATCTGTCTCTAAAGTATCATCCGGTGATTCTGGGACAGCCTGTATATATATATACACATCACATGTAAACACATATATATGGATACTGATAATAATTATTCTATATAATATGTAATAGAAGAGAGAGAGAGAGAGAGAGAGAGAGAGAGGTAATAGGTACCATGGGTACACTGATACACTACTATTATAAATGAAATAATAGAATTATCATGTATACAGAAATTCACTTATATTTTTTAGATTTACAGTAATTTTTATAAATCTACTTGGTACAGCGACCTATGTGTCATCTCCAATGCATGGTAAATATAAGAAAAGAAGCCAGAATTAGTAAAAATTTTAATATACTTAGTTTTGGCTAAGAATTTGATAGATGCTGTGCATGAATCTAATTTTCTAATGAGTTATGATATAAAATATATTGTAATTATATATATGAAACAATATTCTCTGTACACTTAAGTAAATAATGTTATAACACATAGATTCTCTATTATAACAATATATTCTACATTCATTGATCCATTTATCCATTTCTTATATGTGCATTATATCTTTCTGTTTTTTTTTATGATCTTTGCTCCAAGGAAGACAATTCTTTAAATTGCAAACATATATGTATGTATATATACACATGTATATGTTTGCAATTTTGTATGTGTATACACACACATATATATATTATACATTATATCGTATGAAATATATTATGACGTGATCAAAAATATTTATATTATGTAAACATTTTAAAATATTTGTGCAAGTTGTCTTTAGTATAGATATATTAGAACACACTATTACAACTCATCGACAAAGGTTGTATTTTCGATACTATGTAATTGTTTTACAAATCCATCATTAGGCCTAATGCAACTTCTCGCTTTTTTTACTTTATTGTAAGCTTCATCATACGTCAATTTGTTATGAATCATTAAATAAGCGATAATAATAGCAGGGGAGCGAGAAACGCCAGCGTTGCAATGCACAAGAATGTTTTCTTTACGAGTCGCGTGTATGATATCGACGCACCTTTTTAGCAACAGTATTATATTCGATTCCGGCAAGTCTAACAAGTCACAGGTGTGATACCGAATATTGTCGAATCTCTCGGAAATTTTAACGCCTATGCTTAAAATATGTCGGATTTCGTATTTCTTTAATATATTGATGCAAACCGCTGGATCTTGAGAGCTAAGATATAAACCTGGTATTATATCGGCGACATGCAAATCAGGTCTTTCGTCCACTATAAATGGTAGGCTTTTCTCCAATTTCTTTACTTGGCCATATTCAACTTCGTATTTGTTGCCAAGCGGATCTGTTATCACCGTTTTACATGATTTTAATAATGATTTCTTTTTTGCGATAAGATCTCGTAAATCCATCGTGCGAAGATTTGTTAGTAATAACTTTTACTCTTCGGATATACTTGCATCAGAAACCATATGAAATACGATATATTTTGTTAAGGGAGAAAATTCTTGTTTCCATATCATCTATCACATAAAATAATATTTTTCAGCTATTGCGATATTCTAATATTTATTTAAACAATTATTTTTCTTTTTTCATTCTTTCAATTGAAGTTTCTGCCTTTGGTCTTCCAACTGTAATTCTTGTTCTTGCTCTACCAACTGCAGTTTCTCTTTTTGTTCTTCTAGTATGGTACAATGTCTTAATTCATCTGAATCATATTCTACATTCAATAAATGTAAGCCATTCGGTGATGCAGGTGTAACACGAGGATTCCAGTTATAATGAGAAGGAACTTGTAACATCACAGTAATATCTTTCTCTGTTATTTTCCCTAATCCTAATGCAAATAGAGCACCGACCATTCGTCTTATCTGCATAGAGTAACATTTATAATCCTTATTTCAAAATACAATTTATTTATGAGTGAAATATAACATGTTCATAAATAAAATATATTACCTGATTATACAAGAAAGATTTTCCGCTGCATAGAAAGTGCCAATATGTAAAATTTTCGGACAGTGGATCAAACGGCATTAAAGGTTGCGCCTCTTCCAAAGTGAAAGAATGTAAGGAACGTATATACTGGATTTTATGTTTTGTTTCATTTTTTGCACTAAACGTAGTAAAGTCCTTTGTTCCCATAAACAGTTTTATACCACGTTTCGCTCTATCTATATCGAAATCATATGCTCTGAAAGACATATATTATTAAAACAAAGTATGTTTATTTTTATTTTTTTCGTATGACAAACCTAAGATGAAAGGTATGTATCGCTTCTGCAAGGGATATCCGTTGCTCCTGAAATTCTTTCGGTATCATAAATCTGTATATATAAGTTCGAGATTTTGCAGAATGCCTTGCATGAAAATCATATGTGACAGGTATACAATCCAGCAATCTATAAAAAGAATTTTTATATATGTATTAAAACATTGCAATAAAATTTATGAATCTCAGTTTTGTTAACTACCTGATGGTATGACCACATTTAGCAAAATAACGGTTAACATATTTTTTTATATCTGATGTATTATATACACGACTATATTTGTTTTCAAGTTCCACATGACATGTGTTGCATAAAGCGTGAACTCCAGCATCTGTTCTATGAAAATATATTTTGAAAGTTTGATAAAAAATATAAATACAAAATAGAATAATAATAATAATAATAATAATAATAATTAAATCAATTATTCAATCATATTCATCATTGTCAAGGAAAAGATAGTTCTTTCAACAAAATAGTTTACGCACAATAGAACTATGCATATATTTATAATCTTTAATATGCAAATTATTAGCCAATAATTATGATACTGTAGTATTTATTAAATATTGCAGATTGTAGAGACTACCATAGAAACTTGTATAAATGAAAATGTAAAATTTAAAAGAAATTACCTGCTAGAAAGACATATGGATGGTCTAATCAGGCTTCTTGGTATGATAGTTAATAAAGCAGTTTCCAGAGCACCTTGAACAGAATCTGTGTCCCGTATAAAACTGTCACCAGTTTGTCTCTGCAAACCCCTTTATGAAAACATTGTCACGTTACGTTTTCGTGATAAAAGAAAAGATGAAACTGCTATAAATATATATACAGATTTGACGCAAATGACGAAAAACGAACTTGTTACATATGATTATATCAAATATAAATGCTTCGTATTGTACCTGTATTGTGTACCAATGTACGAAAATTTAAGGAAATATCGTACCATAATTGCCTTTTATATACGAAAGCAAGAGAAATAGTGTCTTATTGCATAGTAATTAATAGCAATAAATCTTATAATTCTAACAGCAATCACACTCAATAATTCCATAACCTCGCTTCGCAATGATATATCAAGTATGGTTAAAGAACATTAGGGTGCGTTCGGGGAGACGCTATTAGCGCTAAAAGCGTCATTCTATCTTTGTTACTTATTTTGAAAGTTGAACGAGAACAGAGCACCCTCATAGCGCTAAAATCGTGCTCTCCGAACGCAGCCTTAGTATGAAATCTCTAAAGGGCGTATTAGGGCCCGGGTACATAAAAAAACTGAAGCAGTAAGGCCGATATTACATTTGTCGTACGATCAACTTTTTAAGCGCATTGATTAGCTAATTTCTAGAGACTCGAGAAAGTTTCTATTTTGCAGCCAATCACTAGGCTTTAAAAGTTCGTCGTACGACAAATGTAATATCGACCTAACGATGTCGCTTCTCTGATTATGGTTGCGATCGAGAAGACGCTAGAGATGCTTCGAGGCATTACATTAACCGATTAACCAATCAAAATAAATAAATCTTTGCTCTTTTTGTCCTGATTGGTCAATCAAATGCTTCGAAGCATTTCTAGCGTTTTCCCGACCGCAGCCTATATAGAAACTCTACACTGGAATGCATGCGTGAAAAACGGAACACTAGTTTTGCCATCTAACTTTCTTCCACATTCCTTCTTTTCTCTCGGTCCTTGGTCCTTCTTCTATGCTATATTTTACTCACTCGATTGTCGTTATTGTGTTGTCGTTTCATGTCGCGTTTCAAGATTCTTAAAATTATCATTAGATTTAAATGGATATAAATTGTATTGTGCGAACGTGTGAAATGTTTTGTGGAATATGTAAAAATATTTCTCTATTTATTTTCACTTGATACATAAGATATTCCAATAAATAACTTTCCATAAAGCGCATCACAGAGAGAGAGAGAGAGAGAGAGAGAGAGAGAGAGAGAGAGAGAGAGAAAGAGAAAGTATCATTTTTTCTCGTGTGAAATAAGGTGAACAAAGGCTATAAGAGAAAATAATGGCATCGCAAGATTTCCACATGGCATATGACATGCATGAAAAACTCAATTGTTTAGGTGTAACAGAAAATGCAATTAATCTAGAAAAGGTATTTATTACTAAACAATTTTGATCATAAATATATTGCATCGATGTATCAAAAACTTGTTCAAAATGTATCAAAAATTTGTTCTTAAACACTCGATATTTCTTTTAATAAATTGTAAAAAATTGGAAAAGAGAAAGTTATTGCTAAGTTATGTGGAATATCCACTTCTCCTCACCGATTTCAGAGATTTTATAACTACATATCTTTTATAGCATGCAAAATAAGTAATAGCATGCGAAAGATAATGATAATTAAAATCGTTATTTTGCCATTAAAAAGAATTTTTTTTTAGTTACAAAATCCGTTACACTGTTATTGTGTAAAAGAGTGGTATTCTACACATTTATCCTAAAGAATTTTAAGGTTAAGAGTGTCTAATAAATATACTCTGTACAAAGCAAATATATGGTCTAGATTTTTTTTTTTTTTTTTTTTGCATACATTGTATTGGAAAATAATATTTATTTTCAGGAGAATACCTTTTATATACAAACATTGGTCGACAAGGCATTGGAATTTATTGATCCTACTCCCAATATTCATACATTGTTTGTACAATTTAATGCACGCTTCTTTCGGAATGTTTTGTCTCCTGTTCAGATCAAGTGGAGTAACAGAATGAAAAGGTAAATATCTCATTTTTTAAATATAAAATATTATTGTTTGTATCAACATTTATATATAATATCTGATATTATATATTTATAGTTGTGCTGGAGTTTGCACTTTTCACTCGCGTAATAAAGAATGTATCATATCCCTCAGTGCACCTTTACTTAAACTCAGGCCAAGAAAAGATCTTGTTGAAACTTTATTGGTAAACATTTTTAAATATTTCTAAATATTAATATATACACAATTATAGAAAAAATTCAGGAACTTTCTTTATATGTATATTAATGATATTTTATTGTATTAAATTGCAGCATGAGATGATTCATGCGTACTTGTTCTTAACAAATAATGATCGTGATAGAGATGGTCATGGACCAAATTTCTGCAAACATATGTATAGGATAAATAAAGAAGCAGGAACCAATATAACAGTGAGTTAATAATTTATTCATCTTAATATTTATGATATATTATTAAGAAACAGGCTATTATTACAAAATGTGCATTAAACTCAATTCTTAAAAATATCCATATCATTATGGTTGAAATCAGTTTAAATCTCAATAAATTGAGTTGACCAATTACATCATTTGTGTTTATAAAAATGAAAAAAAAAAAAAATTGTTTTGCATCGTAAAGTTTTCATACAAATATATTTATAATATTTATATAAACAATAATTTTGATTTACTAATTGTCATTTACTTAAAAACTTTGAGTAAATCATATGAAAGTAAATTATTTAAATATGAATTATAAATTGGATTTGACTCAAAAAATAATCTCATTTGTATATTTGTAATAATAATTTTGTTAGATTTTATTCTAAATTCTTTTATTCTACATATATATTAATATAGTCTTTTATTATATTGATTTACAGATTTATCACAATTTTCATGATGAAGTAAGATTGTATAGACAACATTGGTGGAAATGTAATGGACCTTGTCAACACAGACCACCATTCTTTGGTACGGTTCGACGTAGTATGAACCGTGCCCCTGGTCCATCAGACTTCTGGTGGGGCGAACATCAACGGAATTGCAATGGCGAGTTTATAAAGATAAAAGAGCCGAAAAATTTTAAATCATATTCAAAACAAAGTGATAATACAAAATCGAAAGATCAGAAACCAAATAGGAGTATCACTGATTGGTTCACAAAGAATACTCCGGCGATAGATGCAACAGCTAAACCTTCATCTTCGAAGGTCTCTTTTATTCATAGTGACTCTAAAATACTCACTCAAAGAAACAATGATATGCCTAGTACTAGTAGAGATCATAATGGTAGTACAAATTCATTTCGTACTATAAATGAGAAAAATACTCAAGATTTGTCATTAGGAATGAAAAAATTGGGTGGCTCTATTAATAATGTACACGGTTGGGGTACTAGTGGCCCGAGTGGAAAAGTAGAAAAGGATAATGCAAAAAACGTTTCTAAGAATCCTACATTTTCATGTTCTGGTGTTTTGGGAGGTAGTAACAGCGGTCAGAGTAATCTGTTGACTAAATTTATGCATGTAAACGACGATGAAAATCATCGGTGTGAATCAACTAGAAAAGATTTATCATCAGAATCATCATTGGCCACAAGACAAGAGAGATCTGCCAATAATTCAGTCGTAAATCTAAGTCAACCAAGAAATAATTCCGTACCTTGCCCTACGTGTAACGTACCTATGACTTTAGAAAATATATACAGACACGTAGATACATGCCTAATAAATGATAATACGTTGATTGATGAAATTAATAACAATATCAATAATAATAATAATAATGAGGAATTAATGTTGCCTATTCGAACGTTCTCCACATCAACAATAGAACAAAATGTCGATGCAAATACCATTCCTAATAAGCGTTTAAGATTAGATAATCCAGACGAGATGGCTGAATATGTCAACTGTCCTGTCTGTAACAGAAGGCTGCCATCTGCAGATATTAACCAACATCTTGATGAATGCCTGTTGGAAGCAGATTCAGTTCGTAAAGCTGCCATTCCCTCTACTTCTCGTGCATCACATGATGACAGTATAATCAGTATAAATAGTTTCTCTAGTTCTCATTTGGATGATTCTATAATCATTGAGAGTGATTCCACAGACAGTGAAACTCCAAAAACACAATCTTATGCAAGTACCAGCATTGGTAAGAGCGACGCAACGGATCTCGAACACAAATGTTTAGTCTGCAACATGCAGATTCTACCTGAGATATCATTAAATGAACATCTTGAAGAATGCATTGGAAGTGTTTTTAATGATGAGACAATGATAATAGATGATGATAATGATCAGAATGATGATGATAAGTTTGTTGTAGAAAATAATTATATGGAGAGTAGATATCCTTGTCCAGTATGTATGCAGATAATTTTGGAAAACCTTATGAATCAACATCTAGATATGTGCCTTAAAAATGAATAAGTGATCTTATGGACAAAAAAAAGCTATTTTTTGGAGCTAATAACGCATTTCTTTTATCTTGATATGTAGCTAAATAATCTTAATAAATATCTTTCCTCATTTTTTACACAATTTTTTATACATAAAGAAGAATATAATAAAAAACATAAATGGCGAAAATTTTACAATGCAAAACAAATATCTTTTTTCTTTTTCTTTTTCTTTTTATAAACACGAAATTATTGAAAAAACATATAATTTAAATATACATACGTACATACATACATACATACACACATATATATATGAACAAGCGATCTTGTGCAAACAAAAAGAAAAACAATTGCTATTTTGAGACTAAGAGGGGAAACATTTTTTTATTTTTATTCATATATATATATATAATTTAAGGTAATTTTCATATATATTTTTCTTTATATTCTTATTGTAGATAAAATAAAATTCTGAAGAATACATTATGATTAAAAAACGAGATAAAGCAGAATCTGTTGTATCGGGTGTAATTATCAACATTATTTATATAATATATAATGTATTTGCATATATATATATACACATAATTTAATATAACATAATTTTTTAACGGTTTAATAAATTTAAAACTTAATAAATAAATTATATTTGTTTTTATAGAACTCTTTTCTATTGTCTTAGAATTCTTAGCATTATTTTTTAATAAATAATAAACAATTCTCTCTAAGGCTAGTAAAATCAATTAGAATCTAAAAGCTTTAAATAACTAGTTATAATTTTATGTATTAGATCTGTGCCCATTATTTGATAAAGTTTGTATTTTACGATTTAAAAAAATGAGAAATATAGTAGCATATAATTATATATATGGCTTAGATTTTCAGCTTTATATTATTAAATGGTTAGCAATCATTATTGCTAATAGTGTGATTGATGTGTGGAAATTTCAGATACTGATCAATCAATCGATTTCGATTAAAATCCTAACCATAATAATGATCGAAGATCCTAGCCATAATAACAATTATATAGATATCCTTTTCTTGTGTACACTATACTATTTATCAGATATATATTAAATGAGAACAAATAAAAAAACTGTTGTATTTTATTCCGCAATATTTTAACATCGGATTTTCTTAGGATATCAAAAATCAATAAAATTTATCGTGTCTCATACATATATAACACACACACACACACACACATATATATATCATATACACACCATGTTTTGTAGATTAAATTATAATTTCTCATATAATCTGTCGATGTTGGAATGATCGATCATGCATATTCCACAGCTGAAGTCTAGCACGTGATTGGGGAAAAAAAGTAAAATTTGCTCTTGCGTCCAATGTATATATAAAAGAATATTAGGTAGCAGGATATCAATTGCCTTGCCGCCCGTTTTGATCCTATACATGATAATAGATCATCTTTTTTTTTAATATTATGTTTGAAGAGCCAAGATATATAATTCTATAATTTGTAAAGCTCATTGTAAATATAAAGTCGCGTCCACACATATCTAAGGTGGATTATATATAGATTTATTTACAAATTATAGATTTGTGCTTGAATTCTTCATATTTATTAGAAATTATTTTCTCTACTTACATTTTAGTTCCTAAAGTATGAAATACATAATCAGATTGCAATTTTATTGATGATGTAGCATTATATAAGGTTCCTCTATCCATATCAGCTACAATCCGTATAATTCCCGATTCGTCAGTCAAATTAACGTTGATCCCGTGCATACCATTGGATGCGGTTAACGCGAGTCTAGGATTCTCATCGTAGCATTGCCCGAGTAATATCACTTCGCTATTTTCAGCGAAAATATACACTGTATTGTACCCGGATTTTATTGAGTCTGATGTTATGATACATGTGCCTATAAAGTATAAAACATTAATTTAAACAGTTTCTTCACATTTACATAAAACACATATCATAAAATGTACATCATTATCTGCATTAGAATTGCGCAAATTATTAAATTAGAATAATCAGTGAAATATATTGATAATTACTATGTGATTAATATAATTACTTACTAGAAAACATTCTGAATAAAAGCATTTCCATATATTTATGAATTCTCGTTCGGATCAGAAAAGAATCAATGTAGCGCGAATCGTATTCAATGGCAATATTGTCTCCGTTGAGTTGCAGTTCGCCAACATTTGATTCTTTCGGAAATATTGCAGTTATTGCAACTTCATCAGACTTTCTCGCATTACTACTGTTTCCACCGATTAGATCATAGAAAGCGTACATTTTCCAGACTAATTTGGACAAACTCTCTGGTAACTGTTGTATTCATAATATTATTACGTTATTATAACTTGCGTGTAAAATTTCGCAAAGTTTTTGCTTATGTACTTACAATTAGTCTTCTTTACTTACGTTTTCATAATGCGCCGAGATCGTATATTTCCGTAAGGTTGACAATTCTCTTGACGCTTCGTAACAAGAATTCGTGTAAGGAACGAATTTTTTTCCAATAGATTCTTTCTTACACTCGCCATAAGGCCAGTTCGCCTCTTTGCTTTCCTCGAGCTGCTTGCAACTAATTTCGCCAATTAAGTTTATCGATATAGAAGATCCGCTACATTTTCCTTTCACGGAATCGGACAATCCCCAGATGATATTTAATTTAATGCGAGACGAATCGCTCGGTTCATTACTCAAGAACTCCCATTGCCATGGCATGTGTCTCTCGATCTCAACACAAAACTAAATCAATCAATAAATTTTAATTTTTCGGCTATACATACAGTCAACTTTCTTGTCAGATGTAAAATCTTCAAACTTACCTTAAATATGCGTGCACCAGGTACGACTTTGGACGCTTTGATTTTAATAACATCTGATAGCCAGCTAGTGCTTTCGTATAACGCAGCCAAAAACCATTGATGAACAATTTGCGAAGATTGTAAGTTGTAGTGTATCAAGGATAAAATATGGCGATTTTCACTTCGCAAATATTCCAATTTCGTCTAATAAAAAAAATATATATATATGTATAATAAATAGATATATAATAAATATATTATATAATAATTAACCTGTGATGGTGCCGATTTAACTGCCTCGACATAAGCAGCTAATCCACAGCTGCCTCTTGGTGACATGTAAGTGAGATAATCAAAGAAATGTAGTCCGATTAAAACAAATTTCATACTTGGCCAGGTTCTATATAATCACGAAAATCAATGCAATTGATTTAAGATTTATTTCGCAATGTATGATGCAACAATGAATTATAATATTTTATTATTATAATAAATATAAATCACATTTTATTATACTATATATATTAATGTAATAAATATAGATAAAAATACATAAATAGTATATATTACTTACAGATAATTACTTTGATGAGAAAACCAAATTTCGTCAATCAATGTTTTGTACAGCATTGTGTTTTCGCAATCAAATATGTTTGCTTTTAGCCGACCACCTAATTCAGGAAGTTCAATGTTGAAAATATTCACTGTCTGTAGGAAAAAGGAAGAAGAATGTAAAAAGATTATATTCATTAATATTATTATAAATCGTTAAAATAATTTATACATTCGTAAATTTAAATAACAAAAAAAGTATACCACATTCAAAGTAATATTTACTTGCAGATTAGAACTAGACGATTTTAAAACTGTATATGATACAGGACACGAATGACAAGCTCGCTCCAACTTCGATTTAACATTTGCACCTCTAATGCTTGTAAGCGTTTTAACATGTGCTATAATTCCTGTCTTAAGATGTTCTGTAATACATTAATTTTAAGAGTATAAAGAATATATAAAGAATATAAACCAGAAGATACTTATAAAATCTTAAGTACTTTTGAGAGAGAGAGAGAGAGAGAGTGAGAGAAAGGGGGGGGGGGCAGGGAGGGCAAGGAGAGGCAAAGAGACAGAGAGAAAGAGAGATTTAAAACTATAAGGATTTTTTTACTGTTTAAGGAGAAAAGAATTAAGATTTATATAAATCAGTTTTTTTTGTGAATGTTAAATATAATGAAAATTACATAAATCACTAGTTTGTTAATAAAATAGGATTTATACCTCCTAGAGCATTGTATGAAATAAATGGCCGTTCTTCTAATCCGATTGTAATGTTAATAGGAAGATATCCATGTAGTGACTGAACCCTTTCAGCACTATGCCATAAATCAATCAATGGATTGTAATTCTCCATCGTTTCAATGCCATGAACAGATGTGCTAAAAAATATATTCATAAATTCATAAAAAGAATATTTTAAAAACCAAAGGCGCTATTAAATATAAATAATTATATAAAGCAAAATTTTGAGATAAATATATAAAATATATGTCCTTACCGTAAAATAACATGATTATTTCGTATAGGAAAGTCGCGTGTAAAATTTCCTCTCATTGAAAACAAAGACGTTGCCGTCATCACGAGTCTAACGTTAGTACCGAGATCGGTCGCTTGGATCGATTCTATTATTAATGGCACATTTATACGTTGTTGATTAACATGAAATTCCATATTATAATACATATAATATAGATCATTCCATAAAGAAGACAAATCTAAAAAATTATAGATACATGAATGAGACGGTAACATTATATTATAACTATACATCTTATTATAAATTTTAATTCTTTTACACTTCAACCCCTCAACTATCTTTGTCTCATTCCAGTGAACGCACAGCACTGTTTTTTCTTGAATACGCGCAATTATTTCTAAATGCACAGAATTTTTTTTTTGTTCATCCAATTTGAACTCTTTGAGAATATCTTTGATGTTTGTTGGATTGTCAAAGGAGGTTGCTAATGAGTGGAAAACACCCTCCGCCTTGATGTACAACTTAATGTTTTGTACCAAAAAAAATTAAATTTATCAATATTTGCATCTTACGGAAATATACGAGATAAACTTTCTTGGCTTTGAAAAGCGTACTTACAGATAAGTGGTTAATATGTGTTCCACTGCCATAATTATTTAGAGTTACATAAATTACTTCAGGAATATTCGTAGAAGGATTGGCTATGATAATGCCTTGCAATATAGCACCAAATCTCCTCGACGAATCTTGATAATCAATCAGATAGTTACCGGTAATAAGATATTCGCTATTTAACGGTTTTCGAAGTACGCGGCTGAATTGTGCCGCGATTCTGCCTCTGTAAATACCCGATAGTGATAATTAATGATTAAAATCAGATATATAAATGTTTAAATAAATGCATACCATGTTAAATAGATTAATAAAAAATAGCAACAATGTCACACATTTGAACAATATAAATTATATTGTTTAAATAACATAATATAATATAATATAAATTAAGAGCATTTTTTGCATTTGATTTATATATTTTATAATAATATAAAATTATAAATTGATATAGAAATTAATATTTTTTCGGATAACACTGCTACTTATTATTTTGCTTATGATTAATAAGTTTGTATATATTTACATGCGCTTGTAACAAGGATAAGTGGTACGTTCCATAGATTTTAACATTGTATAAAAGTAATTGTACAAGTGCTGGTTGGGCTCACTTTGCATGTACCAATACAGGGATATTAATCTATTAGGTGTAGGGCTAGACACGACGAGCAAAGTTAACGCAGCAATTCTCATCTCTAAATGCTCGGTTTTGTTAATCAAAATTGGCCAATACACAGGATACATCTGCATAGGATATATTATTATATATAATCAAACATTATGTCATAGTGACGAACAAAAACGTACTTGAATGATAAAACAGATTCATGCAATAGAGATTGCTTAATTATAAACCGCTCACCACGTCTGGTCTCAACGGTGCTGTAGGAATAGAAGCCCAAGCTGCAAGTGCCCGAAAATGCCGCGATTCAGCATTGTTGCCGCTAGCTATTGGCTCTAAAAACTCAACTACTCTACCAAGCTGTATGTTCGCCAAGCCTTCCAGCCAAACCATCTTCTGTTCGTATCGAGTGCTTTCTGTAATACGAATTGAATATAGTATAGTTCTGAACAATGTGGAAACTGTAACGTAGATATGTTAATAGATACAAATATATAAGGTATATAAATCGTCATACAATCTGCTATCAAAAGAATATTTGGTCGTTTTAGCACACACTCTATATATACCAGTGAATTTATCCAGATAGAGACGCACGTAATCGTCCAACATCTCATACGGGCAATGCACCAAACAGGTTTTATATATCAACGTTCCATATGTGAGAATCGCGGTGTTTTGCACTTCCGCGGAAATCTTGCTCGGCAGCGTAAGAAGCGATTGCAAACTGACCAACAACTGAGCGTCTGGTCTTCTCAAGTGAAGTGGTAGCCGCATGAGAAGTTGAATCGCGGATATATCGGATACCTTGTTACTCTGAATAAGATCCAGTATGAAAAGAGCGGATTCTTTACTCCCAACTTGCGGCAGTACCTCGAGAAACATATTCCTGCAATAAAGCATAATATAATAATTTATTCTAAAGATTAAGAAGGAAAAGAAAGAAATGGAATAATAAATAATAAATAATTAATAATCAATGTAAATACCGTATCGTTTCCTCTTTATAACTAGTTCCTGAGATACGATTATAGGCTTTTCCTAGATCAACATGATCTAACATATCTAAATAATAGAGAAGCACGGATATCGTTGTGTTGTGCAGATTATGGATTTCGGTATCCAAACCAGGATTTTCGAGCCTGTGGCTCAAACGGTCCAATAATCGACTTATCTGTAATAAAATTAGTAAAGATTTCACAGTAATTAAAAGGCAAAAAAAGAAAATATATATATATATATATATATATATATATAAACTTACAGATTTAAAAATAAAACTTTTGTCCAGAGTACCTCTGCCCTGTGTCAGATCTGCTTCAGGTAGCTCATGTTGAAGAATAGCAGTTCGTAAATTATTAGTAACTATCTTATTCGTTATATCCTTCACTGAAGCTAATTCAATAGTTTGCCTATATATAATATAAAACAATGTTATTTCATTGACATTATCGAGAAGAGAGAGAGAGAGAAAAAAAAATATCTAGCTATATAGTATAAAGATATTTCTTATATTTTTATTTATAATAAGAAATATTCAATAAAACAATTATGTATACATAAGAAAGTTGTAAAACGTACTGAACAAAATGATAATGCGCCTCTCCCATATTTTGAAAGGGTTGCACATAGATACTCCCGGATGCGTTAACGAAAAGAATATCGTGAATGTATCCATCGATTTTCAATTTATACACTCTTTCGCTACTTTTCAGGATAGGATTCTGAAAGTTTTAGTATTAGAGAACATATTATATAACATACAACATAACATGGTTCTATGTCAACCAAATAAATAAAGATATATAATATCTCAACGCAATAACATACTTGATCCTCGTCCGTACACTGTACTTTAGGAACATTGGACCAATTACGACACGGATGCCCAGTACATATCCGAGGATCTAGCGATTTCCTCACCAAACGAGTATCTCCCTCCACGTTTATAACATAATCAATATTACATTTTCCATAATGATTAATCTGTAAATCATGATTCTGTTGAATATATATATATAATAATATTAAACTCTCATGAGTGTGTGTTTAGAATAATGTCCACAGTCATTATACAATGTTTTGCGTGCACATTTATACAAATGTTCTTTACTTACCTCGCTAGAATGAAACGCGACTTCCTTCTCCAAATTAGAAAGATCCAACTGTAAAATTCCAGCTATGCTACGTTTTATATTCGTCGCCCATACCGGTTCTATTTCAACGCTAAAGTTCTCGATGAGCCCTTTATTGTATGACATTCGGAAAGGCCTCAAAAGTTCTATAGCGTTATCATAGATATCGATATTTTTGCTTGACTCCTTTACATTCCCATTCCACATTTTTGTCTTCAACGATTGCAGCTAATAAGAAAAAAACATTCAGGATATATTATATCAAATCACACACATACAATATAATAAAATAATTTAAAAAAAGTATATGCATATATTAGGTCAGTCAAAAAGTTAAGGGATTTTTTTGTTTCTTTTTCATTCCTTAACTTTTTGACTGAACTAATATATATATATATATATATATATATATATATATATATATATATATTATATAGTTTTTGTAACGGAAAAATATAAATATAGACAAAATTGTATGTTTATGATTTATTTAAACACCTGTATTGTGACGTAGTCATCTTCCGCCTGAATCACGATCTTGCCATTGAAGTTCCATGAAGAAGCTGCATTGGAGGGCACTAACACACCAGTACTCGACGTAGCGTTGTAAAAATATATGTATTCTTTGCCGGACCTAAATAAATTCTGCGCAACATTTCCATTGCTCAAAAGTAAGAATATGAATAGTGCTCTTCTTATTCCTTGTTCTAATCTGGATATACGATTAGAATCTGTAAAACAAGACTTTTTTTTCACATAAATTTCAAAAAATATCATTTTCTATTCTTTAATGAAGAACGTATGTTAATAGAAAAATTAATCCGAATATGAAATATAGAGAAGAATGCATAAATAGATATTTTTCTGTATTATATACATATATATATATATATATATATATATATATATATATATATATAATAGTTATTAAAATTATGATAAATATATCTTGCTTGCAATAATACAAATTTCAATTATTTCTTTGTTATTTCAAAGAAAAAAAATGCAATAAAATATAAAATAAAAAATAATATAAGCGTATACCCATGAATTGCATGATGTAATTGATCTCGTAGTTGTTGTTCAAAAGTGAGTTGAAAGAAAACTTTCATGCAAATAAAAGAATGACCCTTACCATTTCTTATCATTGTGACCTACGAATACATACATGATTATTCGTGTGTATATAAATATAAATTACTCTCAGCATATTATCTTCAATCATATGTGTATGTGTGGCTCGCACGAATGTTATATATTGCCGATCCTTTTTCTTTCCTTCTCTCACATAACACAAATAACATACAAAGTATCTTAATTTACGCATATTTTTTGTATAGATTGAAGCATATATGCAATAAATCAATTCTACAATTATAAATTATGTGTAAAGATTAGTAATTTATAATTTATATAAAGTTTATATAATTAATTCAAGTACAAAAGAGTTCAAAAAATATAGAGATAAATTTTTCTGAGGAAATAAGCCAATATTTGGCATAATTTTTTTAATTTTATTTTTTAATAGTTTTATTATCATTAGAAGATAAAAGATTTTTATTATCTATATTTTATGTTCAGAAAAATATAATTAATTGAAAATATACGCGTCCAATTGATTAACTCGTTCAAATGATATATATATAGTGTATGTGTCATCTCTATACACATAGATGTATATTATAAATTTGCTTAAATTATATCTTTCGAAATTAAATTTGCTTTATAACAAACTTTATACAATAATAATATACATGTTTTAACTAATTTTATTATAGAATATATATATATATATATATATATATATATATATATATATATATATATATATATACATAGTCTATAATAAAATATATATGTGTATATATATATATATATATATATATATATATATATATATATACATATACATGCTTACATGTATACAAAATTGTCATCTCTATAATAATAATATGTGCAAACATTCTTTTGCACATATTCTAGTTTATTCTAATGATGATAAAAATGCGAGATAATTTCTTAAAGGCAAGATTTGAATGCTTAAATATAGTATTTATTTTCCATTTGTCTCTTATGTACACTCATAACTGGGAAATGTATCATGTCATTAAGTTATTTCTCATTTAATTTATTACTATACAAAATTGTATCTCGTTGTATACACTATACATTTAAAAATTTACTTTAATGCATCATGTACAAGATCTTGCTGTATTATATGTATAAAACTATTAACAAGCATATATATATATATATATATATATATATATATATATGGTCTAAAGCAAAAAATTTGATAAAACATTATCGATACATACATAATATAATTAACGTATTACAATGGCTTAATTATTTTCAAGATGGACTTGGCGTATTCCCAGGCTTCACTGCAACATGTGAACCTTGCTTTAGATGCGTAAATATATATATTCTAGACTCTGGACGATTCATGACACGAAAAAATGTGTCATCAATTGCGGAAAAATATTGTTAATAAACACTTACTTATGTGCAGGATTTGCTTGATCCAACTGTTCGCTAAGCTGTTGAATAAGGGCGGCAAACATTCTGAGATGTTCTATAGTTTCCCCTTGTAGCCATGCTCTTGGTAGCGTACTCATGATCTAATATACATTGATAAATATTTTATTCATTACAACCGACATTTAAAGCATTAAACTTTTCTTTCAACACGATAATAATTCGTGTAATTTTATATATATTAAATATATTTTAAACATACATATGTCAAATATATTACCATATTTGCTTTAAATAAAGCATCAGTTGGACAAGAAACTCGTAATCCGGCCAGAAGATAACGATTCAAAAGTGAGCCTAATGCCAAGTTTTTTAGCTGCATATCTCCAAGAAGACCTTGCCAACTTAATAAATTGCGCAGTAACTTGACGGCCATTGCAAATTGTCTTTGGAAAAATTGATGTTTTGTATCAAAAACTCTAGAATGGCAAAGTGTATAAAAGTTAGCGAAAAGATATAATTATGAAAAATATTTACAATAACTTAATTTTATATATATTTATATATATAGAATATACTGACTGTTTTGGAAAGATGGGTATGAAAACATCATTCTCAACAGCAGCCTTAATTTTATCTAAAATAACATTAAATAGAATTTCCAATTGTTTGCTCGTATCATTTAAATTCGGGTATTCCTTGATGAAACGATTTATAGCCCCTACAAGACGTAAAGTTTGAGATGTCGACATTGGATCCCATATCTTTTCAATAATAGCTAAAAAATAACATATTAAATATATTATATATTAAATATAAATTAAAATTTTTAAGTATATTATAAATAGATTTATAAATATATTATTTTATTCTTAGCACATGCAGTTTTATAAATTACATTAATAAACAACATTATAAAAACTATAAAAAGAATAATCCTTACATGTCAATTTTGGAATTACGATCTTTTCAATTGTGAATGGTATTAATTTAACATCCGGATCTCGTTTCAACGACTCCTCTGTCTCTTTGCTATCTAAAGCATATAGAAGCAATATATTGTACCATTTTGTCCTCTCTATGTCAGCGCTTTCCTACGAGAACAGTCCAAAACATTAATTATGAATTAATAATGCTATATCTTGTCGAGAAGAATAAATAAATTACCATAATTGGATTCCAGCCAACTAATTGTAATCTGATAATGGGAGAAATAATTTTCGGTATACATAACGACACATAAGCTTCTGTATACGCGTCTATGTCCGTCTCTCTCCACAATTCGAACTTTGAAAGTATACCACGTACTGTACAATATTCCTCCATGACATCAGAAAATATATTTTTACAATCATTATCAACGTCATCTGAAATATGATGAAAAAATGTATAATATAAGAATTGTATGTTAAAAGTGTAAATAAGAAACTTTAAGGGAAGAATATCAAAAATCTATCACCTTTTGCTTGTTTAAATGCGAGATTTTGTTGCTCAGTAACTTCATCGTCACTAGACATGCCATCGATATGTTTTGGCAAATTTGAAGCTAATTCTCTCGCTCTTCTACGACGGGCTCTCCTACCTTCCCTTTCTGTAGCTCGTCGTACATGAGCTTCTACTTCCGGTCCTCTTCTCATAGCCTGACCTCCTATAAAACGAAAAGGATTGTAGAATTTTTCTATACAATTTTTCGATTAGAAGGATGACTTAAATAAATCGAATAAATAAAAATGGACAAAATAAAAATAATTGCATCAATTATATCAAGTTCTATCAATTGTATGTATATTGATTAGTATAGAAATGTATTTACTGACTTGCTGCAGTTATTTCTTCTGCCTGATCCCTCGTGTCCTGTCGTCTCCGTTCCATCAATTCGGTCGAGCGTTCGCCATACAGATCTAACCAGCGTCGCTCCAATTCGATAACCAGAGGAAGCTAACAAAAAAATGATATATTTAAGTAAATTCACAATATAAATATATTCCATTACTTAATATTGATCATATCTAATTTAATGATTTTGTAATATAATGATAGAGATGATAAATTTGAAAAATATTAATTCTTTTTTTGTCTTGATTGGTAAATTTTATTATTTAAAAAACTTGTTTATGATAATTTTGTTTATATATTACAATGATAAATAGGCATTTATTTACTTACCACGATCAAATTAATTTGTATTAATTGTTCTTATATATATAATAAATTTCATCTTTTTAAGGTATGTATGTATGAAAGTAATATATAATACAGAGAAGATAATGACCCCCGGCAATAGAGAGACATGTATTACATATACATATCCTCTTTAGTTTAGCACTTAAAGGAGCGTCAACAAAACTACTTGAAAAGATTAGTTACTTTATTTTTTTATTGAGATGCTCACGAAAACAAATCATGAAAAATTATGCCAACCAAGTTTATTTTGCAGAATTTTGACTTCAAATTTAAGTTAGATTAAAATGATAATTGCAATAATGCTTGTAATCTGTTTCAAAGAATAGATCTGAATAAATAAATAAATAAATAAATAAAAACAAACTAAATAAATATTTTTCTCAAGTAGTATAATTTGAATCTTTTGATTCGTTGCAATCAAATTGAGTTAGTTTACAATATCAAAAAAGCAAAAGATCATAAATTTTTCCTATACTTCATATATTTTGTTTATGAAATATATACATATAGTTATAATAACTGAAAGCATAATTTTCCTAATCAAATCTGATTTGGCCAATGCTTTTATAATTATGAGTAAGTTTTATATAATGAGATTTTGCATAATAAATTCAAATAGTGAAATTTTAAATGGTTAATTATATAAAATTGCTGGTACTTTACTGAAGCTGGAGAATCTCTGCCAGCCGCACATACTGTACGATAAACCCCAGTGCACATAAATCAAACGTGACAGCGTATCAACCCACCTTCTCATCAAGACACTCTACCAAGTCAGTGACATACCCACGCAACTCTTGGTAATATCTGAAGCGTTGTGCGTAATGCGGCGTACGGACTTCGCCCTCGTCCAATTCTTTCACGGTTTGCTGTAATTCTTGTTCTAAACGCTCCTGATCTTGCTGATGCCGTCTATGTACCTCTTTCAAACTGTCCAACCTTTAAGCAACAATAATATGCACTCTAAATATAAACTGATTTTATAAACTCTATTTTTTTCTTTTAGTTTAAAGCCTAAAATGTACATTAACTTTATATAAAATATATAAAACCTTGCGCGCATTCTGTCCACAACTTCTTGTGGTGTAAGGGGTACAATTTTTGTCGGATCTGGTGGTTGAATGGATGGAGGTGGTGGCAGTGCAGGCATTAATACCATTTCTAAAGATACACCAGATCCTATCATTTGATTAACATTCACACCCATTGTATATTGTTGTTGTAGCATAGAATCCTGCTGTGCCGCTGCAATCTGCATATCAGAAGATTTTTTTGCTTGGAAATTTTTTATTTTTTTACATCTTAGTGTTTGTTGAACTATTTTTACCTGAGCGCCGGTTACACCCTTTCGTATCTGTTGAGCTTCCCATTCTTCTTCTTCATTTTCGTGTTCACTTTCATTATCTGAAACTAAATTAAAATGCGTTCTAAATTCCATTTTCTAACTACAATATTATAACTGGAAGATATAATTGCTTAGATAAATATTATAACTAAAAACTCACATTTTATTGGAACTTGAGAAGCAAGAAATGCTTCTCTCCTCTTTTCTTTATCACGTGCTTCTGTATTGACAGTCATATCAAGTCGGTCTTGAGAATCATCATCATCACTTCGATCATGATCTTCTTCTCGTATTAGTCTGGACTTGCCCTTGTCATCACTACAAATGAATTGTTACAAGTAAATTGTTGAATAAGTTATGAATTTGTTACAAGAAAGTATTAATAATAAATATATGACTAATATATTGTAAGATGTATATATAAATTTTCCATTTATTAAATAATTTTTAAAAATTTTAATAAAGAAATAGACCTTTGCTCTTCAATAGGAATGAAATCAGTTCCTAATTCTCTTGCTTTCTGTCTACGCTTTCTCGCTGCATGGATCATAGCTGCGTCAGGTATACATCCACCTAAATAATATTAAAAATTATAATATTATCACATTTTAAGAAATATAGAAATATTTTACTATATCAAATCAAAATAATATGCCAATAATTTTATAACATATACATGATTTATAATACCACTTAGTTTTAATATCTGAAAATAAAATGCAGAGCAAAATGCTTTTCTTTCTATTTCAGCTTCATCTAAAAGATATGGATTGTTAAATAAACACATAAAATGTTTCATTTAATTAAAATGCTGGAAATACATATGTAACAGTATTCATATTTAGAATATTGTAACTTATATAAATAAAAAAAATTTACATACTTTCAAGTAATATCTTAACAGTTTCAGCTTTATCTGTATTTTTCCGAAATTTGTGACTGCAAGATTCATCTTCCTCTTCATCCGATGTATAGTCATCCTTTCCTGCTGCCAACGCAGCACGTCCATTCAAAATCAGAGGTCCTGTATTTTTTATTTTAACCTAGCAATAAAGATTATTCATCATTTAGTAAAGATACATAATGTCACACAAGTGACAAAATTCACAAAATATGTGAAAATATATCACATGTTGGAAATTTTTTACGAAAAGAAAAGATTTGCAAAAAGTACAATTTAATATACATTATTCTAAAATTAATATAAATTTACTCTCACTAACATAATATATAAATGTATTCACATTAACACAATATTTAAGATACAAAAATATCTACACCAAAAATTGTGTTAATTTATAATAAAATCGGCTTACTGCAAGATGAGAGATTGTGTATATATCAACACTCAAGATAGATAATAAAGAATTAAGATCAGAGATAATTCAAGGAGCACTCAAAACAAAATCTTTATAACATAGACATATCTTTTGCTTGTACATGTAATCGATAAGATAGAAAATTATTAGAGAAAATATGATATTTCAAGTGATCATAACGTACAAATTTGTATTTGTCTAATTTTAATAATTTAAAAAAAAAGAAGAACACTTTTGTATCTGTGAGTAAAATGCTTTTGATATACATAGGCATTAATTTATAAACATAAAACACATTGTGTGAAAAATAATATTTAAATTATAACTATGTCTTCTTGTTGTACTCCCACAGTTGTTCCAAATCTTGAAACATTAGTCAATACATTAGGAAGAGAGATGTAAAAAACACCTTTTATATTAAATGATAAGTTACTTAAATTGAAGAAATGCTAATAATAATAAAACATCATAGAGATAGCTTACTACTAGATCATCTGTCTTTATCTCTAAATCTTTTTCCTGCTTAATGGATTTATTCGCTTGCTCAGTGTCCATTTGCATTTTCTCTTCACCTTTCTTTTTCTTCCTCTCGTGATCTAGCTGTTTCATCAGCTTTTTGCTCCTCGACGATTTCTTGACTATAAAAACTTCTCCGTCGTCCCCTGCAATTTATTTCAATTTTCAATTTCAATCAAAATATATTCTATCGTATAACATTTAATAATAATAGATTTGACAGGCACAGCATCTCTACTCTGTCTCTATATATTAAAACGTAGCTATATTAAAGCATTGTCTTTGTTCCTGTTATCGCAGTTATGAAGATATCCCTGTAAAATCTTATTTTACATGTTTTATTATATTTTTATTAAAAGCGAAAACAGATTTACTAATATGCACAGTAATTGTGCATGCGAAAGCAATATGTATGTGTGTGTGTGTGTGTGTGTGTATGTGTATGTGTATGTGTATATACACACCTTGTTCCAGCTCCTCTCCGAAACTGAGGCGCGTCTGCTTTGGCTTATCCTTCTTCTTCGTCTTAATTTTGACAGGTTGCGCATCCTCCACCTCTATTCTGTTTTCATTATCTTCATCCTCATCGTTGAAAGGACGTCGGCGTATATTTCGCTTCGGTTTGTTGAATAATGACATTGTATCAATAAGACGTTCTCTCTTCGATAACAACGATCATCTACCGCTCGTATACTCGTACAGCAAAGCAAGCTAAAGACATAGGATAAAAAGCGGGATGTATCGCATTACAGGGGACTACACGTCATCGAATCTGAATATAAGTTGGGTTTAACTTTTCTCCTTATATATCGATTAATATTCGCGACATTCAACGAAACAAATCAGAAATTTATGCAAACCGTGGGCAGCTGATGAAGCTGGATAGAACACGGAATATGGAACGCGGAACATACGTTTCAATTATGAAATATAAAACCGGATTCATACCTTGGCAGAAAAGCAGAAAACAGAAAAGCAGAGGCTAATCAGAACTCGCGCTACAAAAAACAGAATGTACTGCTTATTTTCAACGCGAGTTCTGATTGGCTTCTACTTTTCTAGCACGAGTTCTGATTGGCTTCTGTTTTTTTGCTTTCTGCTTTTCTGCCAAGGTGTGAATTCTTCCTAACATTGACTACGTTTACACGTCACTCCTAATCGGGTTTAATAACATCCGTTGTTCTAAGTCTTAGGAAATTGACTAATCACAGTCGAGTATTCTTCTCATACTTGACTGTGATTGGTCAATTTCTTAAGGCTTAGGGCTTAAAATCTCTATTGTAGACGCCGCATAACAGAGCTCATTCAGAAAGAATGTTACATGGTCGCGTATTTACTTACGACTTACGACTCTTTTCGGGAGTGTCCTATTTGATCACTTTGCAAATGACCACAGCCACTCATATCAATTGGTGCCTAGAATAACCAGAAACAATTGATCAATCAAAGAGTTCTATTTTAAATTAGCCAATCGGCAACATGGACAATTGGATCTCACTTTTCTTTTCATTACACTCTGGACAAGCATTCAACGAAAACGAGCGACGAAAGTAGAAACTTGGCCAACTTTTATGCGGCGTCTACAATAGAGATTTTAAGCCCTAAGTCTTAAGAAATTGACCAATCACAGTCAAGTATGAAAAGAATACTCGACTGTGATTGGTGAATTTCTTAAGGTTTAGGACCTAAAATCTCTATTGTAGACGCCGCATTATGGCCCTCGCACACTGGACGCGATGAACAATGAGCGATATCCAATGAGAGCTCATTGAGCGCGTTCAGCAGAGAAAACCATTCAGTAGCAATCGATGATTGGTTCTTACTTTTAGAACCAACAAATCAACGTCGAGTGTTGACAAGATGATAACTGAGCACTTTCTCTGCCGAACGTGCCTATTGCATCCAATGTATGAGGACCATAAAAAGGGGGCTCTAAAAAAGGGTTAGGTAGCGAGAAGAGAAAAAAGATAGTTTCTATAAATTGGAAGCACTATTCAATAAACAAAAAAAAAGAGAACATACAAATTGTATTCTGAATAAAATGAAAATTTATAGATAAATATAGAGAAAAAGAAGAAAAATGGAATTTGTACACTCTGATGTGGAGGATTTAATAGTGAAAAGAAAAGGTGGTGGAAGTATAATTGATCAACGTCCACTTTTTTCCAGCGACGGAGAGTAAGTTTATCCATTTCTTCGCGTTTCAATTGATTCATTAAATACATCAGATATTAGTATTGGGTAACACGAGGATATTTTTTCAGAATTTTATACATAGTGTGGAAGAATGTCATAAGGGTATACAGCACGCAAACGGGAGATTTTGTGCGAGAGTTTGAGCTATCGAATTACAGAATTGCTGGAATAATAGTACATACGGATAATGCCAACGTTATTATCGGTTGTACAGAAAACGGCGAGTTGGATTTCTGGAATTGTCAAAGTGGCATTATCACTAAGAAACTAGTAAGATTTGAATTAAACATAAGTTTGTTTGTATTTGTATGAACTTCTATGTAGAAATACTGCGAATATATATTTATATCTTTGATACTTTTGCAGCAATTAAAATCTGTAACAGATAACAAGGCAAAAATTAAAACTTTTCACATTACAAAGTATAAAACGTTTCAAGGAAATGAGATATGTCAAGTGCTAATAACTTATCTTTCTAACTGTGGGAAGAAAATATATATACTTTTATTTGATATAGAAAATGGAACGTGCATGAAATCAATATACATCTTGTGAGAAATTTCTTAATTATTTTTTATTTTCTTCATTTTTCATAAAAAATAAATTGTCAAATAATTGCATACTTAAACATTTTCTTACTTTATACAACATTTATAATTCATTTTCTATATTTTTAGCACGAACTCGCGAGAGTATTACGTTGATATAATTGGAAACCATGGACAGAATTTAATAGCGCTTTTACATGATGAAAATTTACATATATTAAATCCAGCTAGGAATTTAGTCGATAAACTGTAAGAATTTTTTGAGCTATTGTATATATTAAATTAATACACATTGGAAAGTGATACTTATATGTTAAATATATAATAATATATAGACACAAGACCGGCAACCCAAATAGATTACCTACTTGTATAGCGGGACATCCAGAAGAAGAATGTGTCGCCACAGGAGATTCTACTGGTCGTGTAGTAGTATGGAGAAGTTTATTCCAAACTAGACCATATACAGCTGTATTTCATTGGCATACATTGCCAGTTACGGAAATAGTATTTAGTAAATCAGGTAATATATATATATATATATATATATATATATATATATATTGTTACAATGTTGACATTTTGTATGATTTTTTTCGTATATTGTATGCTAGTAAGTTAGTGTTAAACTACATTTGCTCATTTTATAGGTGGCCACATGTATACAGGTGGCGGTGAATGTGTATTAGTAAAATGGACTTTAGCAAATCCACAACATAAGTCTTTTCTTCCACGATTACCAGCACCTATTAAACATCTCACTATTGCGCCTGACAATTTATATGTAGCTGTATCAACTTTAGACAATGGTAAAGCTTTATTGTTTTTCACTATAAGTGTCCTAATAATAGCAGGTTTATAACAATTTGTTACTCAATTTGATTTTAATAGGCATTGTTATCGTAAACCCTCAAAGAAAATTGACATCAGTGATACAAAACTTTACGTGGGGCGTTGCTTCGTCGTCCAAAGATTTGTTTCCCGCGGGACTTATTGTCGATCCGAGGACAGGTAGCCTTGTTTTAAATAGCCGGACCGGCCACGTTCAATTTTACAACACTCATACAAAAAATCTATTGTATAATGTAAGTAAAATTTATCGCATGTTGAAGGTAAAGTGATAAAAAAAAAAAAAAAAAAAAAAAAAACAGAAAATGAGAATTAATGAAAAGAATAAATATTTATAAACTTTCCAGATTAATATAACTGCACAAAATTTTCTTACCCAAGAACGCGATGTAATTATTGTAAATACTGAAGTTACAAAAATAGCTCTTAATCATGATGGCACGTGGATGGTAACAGTCGAAGAACGAAATGATAAAGTTTCATCTATAGAAGTTAGATTAAAATTTTGGATATATGATGTAAATGAACAGATGTAAGAATGCCTTTCATAAATCGGTTGCCGCATTTATTTAGCATAATCGCGATATCAATATATAATTTTTTTACATTTTAGATTTATATTAAATACATCCATTGAATTACCTCATGAAAATGGAGTAAATGCATTACATTTTCAGCCAAATACGATATTTGACGATGGAGAATGGCTAGCAGTCACAACTGGGAAGGATAACAAATTTAAATTATGGAATTTAGGAAAATCGTCTACTGTAGAAAGTATTTTATATTGAATTGTTTGACGAAATACAAATACTTCTTTAAAATTGAGCAAAGTATTTTTCTATTTGATATAATTGCATTTATTGTAGAACAACATTGGTATTGTTACGGAGTAGGAGACTATCGTAATCTAGCTACTACAGATGCTGGTTTTTCAATGGATGGTTCTTTATTAGCTATTGGTTTTTATTCTACTCTAACTATATGGATACCTGAAAGTTGCGAATTAAAATCCAGTCTTACACATTCTCAGTATAATCATCCAATAACGTAAGTCAAGAGACAGTAAAATATTGTCACATTATTGATTAATATACTCTTAGCTAAATACAAAATATAATAATATTATAATTATCTTAAAATGTTTATAATAGACGAATAGAATTTGGCAAACACGAGGTTTGTCATCTTGTAGTAGTTGCATCTCAGCAACATATAACAGTTTGGAATATTTTAACTCTTGCTATAACATGGAGTGTACCCTTGAATGTTGCTAGTCTCACATACGATCCAAAATCGACGTACATGGCAGCATTTACATCTGATAATTCATGTATGTTTCAATTGTATAAGCTTTTTTTATATACTATTTGTTTTATTACTAAAGATATAATTATCTTGAAAACACTTTTTTTTTTAATCTATCTTGTAATCCGTCATGTGTTATTGTATAATACATATATATAATACATTTTCCTAATATAAACATAATTCACGTCTTTTTAGTATACGTGTTTACGCCACAAAGCGCGACACCTGTTTATAAGAAAACGTGTCTTATCGAGAGTACCAGTTTCATATTGGCAGCTACTTTTGTACCTCATCTACAGGAAAAACGCAATCCTTCATTTGGTCAATGGCAACGAAAATCGCAACTATTCTTTTTGGATTCAAATCAAGTATGTGTCAAATTTATATATATATATATATATATATATATGTGTGTATGTATGTATGTATGTATATGCGAATTGCATTAAGTTGAAAATATAATATCTGTCCTGTATTCTATTATACAATATATTGCATTCTGTTTAGGAATTGCTCACATTGGAGCCAGAATCTGAAGCGGCTATTTCTTTAGAAATTCTTTCAAATAAGGGAACCATACCACTGACTGCTTTCTCCAACTTTATAGCAACTCAAATATCTTCGAGCAAAGAGCAGACTATCGCACAAGTTCACGAACATCTTGGCACATTGGCAAAAGGGATGGTAAAAGAAGTAAGTGGAATTTTGAATTTAAAAATTTGTTTTATACAGAGATTCCTACAATTGTCGCGCACTGCATGTAGAAATTTTCTAAATTTGGGATATCTAAAAATTTTATTTAATAATAAATATTTGTTAAAGATTATTTCTATTTGAAACAGATAGCAGTTAACATTAGTTCAAATAGACAGTATTATAATCTGTTTTGTCTGATTTATTTGAAATATATCCGCGACTTGTAGAATTCTTATTCTTCTTATGTTTATCTATTATATGATATTCCTGCACAGCGTGATATGCCAATATTATCAATGATACAACAAAAATAGCATTTATTTGTTGTTTGTTGATAATAAAAGGAAAATTTCAATATAATTGAGATCAAGTTTACATTAAGTAAATAGACGGACATAATTTGCAAAATAAATTTTGCAGATTAAAATAATCTAATGTAAATATAAAAAAAAATGATATTTGACAAAGTATATGAAATAACACAATTTGTGTAAATAAGTTATTTATACATATTCTTAAAAGAGATGATATAAAAACTATTTCAATTTCTAATAATTCATGCATAGTTTGGAATGTATGGATGAAAAAATAAATTTTTTTATACTCTATGAAAACTTCGAAATTATAGATAAGTAAAGATAAAGATTTATCAATATAAAAATTAAATAACCAAGAATATTATTTGTCATGATTGTCAATTGTACTTAATACAGCTTTTTTCAATTGAAAAAAATAATATCAGCTGTTTCTGTTTTCTAACATGAATGCATTTACGTGTCATATCTGTAGTCTAAAAATATATAATTTAAATAAACTTAAGCTTATTTAGCTTATTAAGCTTATTTAGCTTAAGGACTTGAAATGATATATTCTGCGCGACAGGACGACGAAGTTTGGCGTAAAACATCGCGGATGTCAATCGTGGGTCATATTGAATGTCCATTTGTCAGTGCCTTCTTCCTAAACGATAATTCCGACAGCGACGAACAAAATCGAACTTTCTATAACGGAGACAATGCCATTGTGGAATCTGCCTCATGTTCTCGATCGCCTGCAAATTGTATAGCTTAAACAGAATTATTAGGATTATTTAACAAAGAAAAACAAAAAAAAAATGTTATCGTGACTTAAGAAAATAATTGCTAATGTAAGAAGGAAAAAAATAGACTATCCGACGTAAAAGGACAATTATCCGATATAATGACAACCAGTTGCATTAATCGAAATCGAAGATCGAACGGCTTCTGAAAAGATCAAGAGTCTTGGCGAAAGTCTTCCTGTTTACAAGATTATCACCTACGGCTTAATATGATTAGATACATCGTCGTACTCTCGGACAAATAAAGATTGATTTAATGAGGAACGTTCAACGACCAACGTCCACTTATAGTTTTGACATTATTATGTACATCCCACGTGTCTACAATGGAGAACAATGGAGAGTCGCAGTTCTTATAATTGATATTCGGTGTGAGAAAAGGGAATCGTGCGCCATTCGTGCGCGTTACATCAGCGAAACCTTCGATGATCGAAAATTGTTAAGCTCAATCCGCATAAATTCCAGGCTCCGTATCGTTTTCAATATCAATTCCCGTTTAATGTGATGAGATATTGCGATACAGTACTTACTGCTTCGCTGTTACTAGCAGGATATCCGAAAACAGCCGCTACAAATAATATTGTTGTAAACAGGAACGCCACCAATCTTAATCCAGTCAGCTTCATCTTCAAGAAACCGGCTATTCTTCTGGCGAGACGCTTAAAGGAGTCTCGATTCTGGATTTCTCTCGATATCTTCCCAAGTCAGCTTTTTCTTCACAATCAAATTCTTCTCGAACAGCCTTCTCCTTCAATAAGCAAACAATTTTAATTTAAATTTATTCGTCATAATTTTTCACAGAACTGTATTAACGGTAGTACCCAGCCTTTGTATCCAACACGAACGATGAGGTCGATAAACCACCACGTTCAGACAATACAACAACGAAGATTGTAAGCGGAAAATTATAGTCGGGTAATCTTTTTCGGTGAAATAATCGAGAGACAGCGGAAAAGATCTTTCACGTGTGTCCCAACGCTCCGCGGACGACTGGCTTTCAACAGAAGTCTCGCCATGATTTAATATAGAAACTCCCACCCTCTCACGGCGTTCTATTTGTCGTCCCTTTAGGACTACTGAACAACAGTTCGCAAACTTCGCTGGAAATCCTATGTCTCTCGCGTCACAGCTGTATCGCAAACTATATCTATAGCTTCGGCACGCTATAGAGTACCTATTCATTGTGTATTCTTATATGTATAGATTTTAACATTTTGCGAGACGATGAGTGTTATCAGTCGTCTTGCCTTTTCTTCGCGTGGGCGGAAAGTGGCCCAACAAATTGAACGGAGTGAGGCGGTTCGGAATATATTGGAAAAGGCAGATAAGGACGAATGCCGGTCGCTCGATGTAACGGATGTATCGCGTCCGTGTCGAATAATTAATCCGTTTCGAAAATAAACTTGTGAAATATCTCATGCCGAGGAATTTATCGAAATTAGTTACACGCGAGACGTAACGTGTTATTCCACTGCTATCAGAGACGCGGACGCGTTTTAAAGGCAACATTGTCGCTATTCATTCCTGATGAAAACAAGGTATTTTCCTGATTTCAAGTGCATATCCTTGAATACGATTGACGATGAGCAAGAACTGGATCGTTGAATCCATTTCCGATTCATTCATAATGAGGAGATTATAGAGAGAGGATATGTTTTATTTTAATTAAAGCATTTCGTTCAATATTGGGGAAATATCTCACACATAACAAGATTAATATTACAAGATTAGTATAACAAGATTAGTATTTTATCTAGATATTTCATTTAGATAAAAGTATAGGTCTTCTTTTTCTTTTCTTTTCTTTTCTTTTTTTTTTTTTTTTTTAATAAACAATGTGTTTATTATAGCACGTATTCATATAGCATTTATAAGTATATAAGTGAATCTTGAATAATTTCTTGTTTGTAATTACTCAGATTTGAACATTTTTATTGGTCAACACGATTAAAAATTTTTTGACATCACGCAAAAGATACATTATTAAAAGGATTGAAATAATTTATAAACGCTCAAGTGACTCCATGCAGATAAACGTTAATCTCATAAAAAAATATCACTCTGATGATAAATGACATTACAAAAATAAAATTCTCGTTTCTGGTTTTCGAAATATTTCGCCAACGTTGATTGCACAATAAAACACCTTTCGCATAGCGAACGATGCCGCAGAATTGTCTCGGATTGGTCGCAAACGTAAAACCAGGCCAGCAGGAACAATGTCTTATCTTCTTCGACAACCGTCTCGACTGTTGCCATTGACACCTGCTAATAAAATGTCACAGCAGTATAGAATGTAAAATTTACATCGATCTGTCTCGATCTGATATCGTGTTATCAATATTTTACGAGATTTCTTTAATTCTTGTAACGACTATTAAAACTTTTCAATGTTTGTGTCTTATGATACATATTTTCACTGAAATTACAAAGTTCTTATTTTATTTTCTTATTCTCTTTCCATTCATATACAGGACATATTATTATTTTAATATTCAAGTAATTATAGTCGTTAAAGTATCATTCGCATTAAATAGAGATTGTGAGAGATTTAATTTTTTCTTGCGCGCTAAAAATAACGCTATTGCGCTAAAATAGCGAGTGGGATGTCTTCTTTTCCACGTTTAACCTATTGTTAACGCGCAAATATTCTACTAATGATCGCGTTACTACGAGAATAGAGGCGTAAGGAAAGACCAGACTTTATGCGTGCTTCTGGTAATTGTCTCAATTGTAACGATAATAAACTATACTCTCCGACCGTCTCGGTCGTTTTTCGCAATTTCGCGATTGTCATCATACGGTTCCTTGAAATTTGACTGAAGTCTGTACATCGCATTCGCATCATCCTAAAAGTGAGAAACGCAAAAATACATGATTCAGACGCATCAACAATGTAATTGTTGTCGCGTCATAAGAAATGAGATAAGAGATGTTTACGTAGAATAATTCTTGTGTGTGGTCTGATGAAGGAGATATTTATATTACGGTAATTCTACAATATGTAATTTTGCGAGTCTTATATTTTTTGAAGATATTTATTCATTCGAATGAAAATTTTTGATGGTAAATATAAACCTCGATATGTTATTTTTACGCTGCGACAAGATTAAAAGAGGAGACGTAGTTGCGAAATCATGGCAAAACTACTTATTTTTATGATTTTTTTTCTCAACATTGAATTAACGCATACATATAAATTCTTTTCACATTCTTTCTCATATGTTTTGATCCATTTTACTACATTTTGATCGATACTTTTTGTCGAGTAATATATATATATATATATATATATATATATATACATATTCGTTTGTCGCTAAAACATACGTTACGGAGAATATTCGTGTGGGTTGCAACAGAGACGGATCAACCTAGATCTGAAGATCTGAAGTAGAAGATTACGGGAATTGCACAAATTTTCACTCGGAGATGTGTTGCGTCAGCCTTAAAACTAATCAGCCGATCGTCTATTTGAACGGTTATCGACCTTTATCAATATGTATCAGTATCTATGCACAAAATTTTTTCTTAACTGATAATTCTGAATCGAATCGGTTTCTATTTTGCTTATGCAAGTTTATTATCTTTTTTCTTTTTTCAGTTGCTCAGCGTATCGGCTCACACTTTGCCGCCGATGAAATTGCTATGCTCGTCATTCGTCTTGTCGTTGACGGGGCAACAATCCTCGAGAAACCGTTTAAGAAACGCCGAATGTTTTAGGTATATATACGATTAACTTGACTGCAAATTACTTACGTTAAAGTTATCGTACTTAAACGCTTGCATGCAGCATCATATGTTAACCTTCTCCTAATTTTTCAGAGACAGTGACGACGATTCAGCTCGAGATGATTTGTCAGATTTAAGCGATAATGAGATATCGCAGTCGACAAAACCCGCGGTCACACTAACCAACGAAGATGAGGATACGGACGAATTGAGCATACAGCTTATCAATCACGACTGGTCCTTTTTATCCACTGTTCTTCCCGATCAAGACAACATCGTCCATTGATCCATAGAAAGATCGCCATGTTACGATGAGATCCATAAATTGATCAATTCTCGAGACAAATGAGTTTTTTCCTGTTAACTTGCTAATTGAAATATTACGAAGCGTTTCTACGAAATGAAAGGATTTAGAATGCGCGTAACAATCAATTGTATGTATGTTACATGTTTGATTTTAAGACGGTTTTGGTAGTTGATCTAGTCGCGAGGCGAGCTCAGCTATTTCGACGACGGCTTCGTTGATCCTTTTCTCGTAGACCGAGTCTTTCTTCATTTTCGACAAGACAAACTTCTTTCTATCTCGAAAATAGTATTCGGCGTAAGACGCCGAATCGTTCATGATTTGCGCGCCGAGACTCTCATCCATCAAAACCGTAGGGAAGTAGAGTATCGCGGTAATAAGGGCGCCTAAACGTTGTTCTTCCATACCCTCGACCACTTCTGACCAGGCGGGTTTTTGGGGCGTTTCGTGAGCGTTTAGGGTCTCGCATAATATCTCGTAATAATGCCGCAGCATCGCGTTCTCCCGCGCTTCTCGGAAACTTCGGTCCGTGCATAAATACAAAAACTGCGCAATGTCATGCGCCAAGGGAGAGTATCTCGACAGTTGATAATCTACTAGCAAACAATTAGGTGGCACGTCGTCATTGAACATAAGATTGTTGGCCCAGAGATCTCCGTGACTGACCACGTTCGTCTTCGTGCACGACGGCTCCGTAATGTCATATATCCGTTCGCAAACCGTGCGTATCAGATGGGGATCGTGCCCTTGACGTTCGGCTACGGCCGCGGCCATGTCGAAGCCCGATTCCAACCACGTTCGCGTCATCTCGTCACGAGTGAAACCTTTCTCCGCGAAAGCATCGGGATGCAATCGATTGAGGGGTACGTCGAGACGCGCCTCCGCCAACAAAGAGGCGGCGTGCAGTCGCGCAATAGCGCTTAAACCCGCGCGCACGAGCGTCTCATCGAAAAGCTTGTTTCGCGTCGAGTAACTCTTACGGCCCAACTCTTCGAATACCATCAAGTTGTTTGTCGCCTTATAGCACATTGGCGCCCATGGCTTTCCGCGGTATCCCTCGCGGAGCAACGGCATTATGACACCGTAAAAATTGATCTCATTCTCGAAGACGCCCTTCTTTATCACGTAATCGGCTTGCTCGGGTATTTCGTAAGGTATAGTCTTGAGAAAGAGCGAGAGAGTGACGGTTTCCTCTTTCTTCGTCGAAGCTATTACCTCGAGACGGTAATGAGAGCCGAGAAATCCGAGCTTGCCGTCGGAATACGGTCGAATAGCATATTCCATCACAGCGATGTCGTCGTTCAATACGCGTTTCGTTACTTCTTTCACTTCTTCAAACGAGAATAATTTGTAAATGCTATTATTACTCTCGATAACAGCATCAGTAATAGTTTTTGTTTCAAGAGACGGTTTTATCTGTACGATGGTATTAGACATCCTTCTCCCGTAAATTATCACCGTATGCTGTCGAATAGAAGTAACTGGGACTAGGACAGAGCCTTCGCCTTTATATCCGTCATATTTGTCAACAATGCATCAAATTATAAATTTATTAACTGACTTAGGTTGTCGCATGCATGCAGCACGACATATTTCCATCAAAGTATTTTCTGATAAAAGTTTTTGTACACATACATATATACGATGCAGTAATGTAACGAAGCTACAAGTCTTTGAAAGAATCATGCAAAATTATCTGCTTTATTGTATATTTTTAATCGTAATAAAGGAGACGGAGAGATTGATAAGAATCGTCAATATTTATAAGATTTTATCACGATGAACAAATAGTTAATACAGTATCTCAAAGAGATTGACAATGAGAATATTGGCTCCCGTGGAAAGGCCGAAGACCGATGGAAACTATTGCAGAAAAGGCACATGCGGCGTTATCCTACATGACACTTGTTAATATTAATTCCGATGGCATAATATATGCGTATATAAGATGCATAGTTTTACGCGAAATTAGAACTTTTTTTAAAATTTAGAGTTTCATATTTTCACGACGATATTTGTAAAGATGTTGGAGATGGAGAATGTTAAAGATGTTAAAGGAGTGGTAAGATCTTTTTATAGACGTACTAAATCTTGCGTTGTCAACGCATTACTCCGATAAGATATCGACGGTGTGATGTCAGCTGGAAAATCTGTTAGAGTTTGATCTAAATTTCCTTATATATTAAAAGCAAAATGATCCGAGCTGTGTAATTTTTTGTCAACTTTTACCCTTAATGTATTAAAAAACAACTATGGTAAATATGAATATATGAGCCATTGCTATATAAATATATATTCATTAAAATTTTGAAGTGTAACAACAGCTTATTAAGTGTGTACGCGAGTAATGTATACATTAATAATTTTATAACTCTCGCTCAATTTTTTGCTAGTGCAATTAATTAAAATAATTATTAATATAATTCATTGCATATTATATACACATATATCCATAAATTATGTAATAAGTGAATTAAGGCTATTAATTTGTAATTAATTAATAATTCATGGAAATGAGAACACGTTACGGTTTTTAAATTCGTTTCAGGAACTTTCGTTGACGAAGTTTAAACTTGCATTATATTAACAGTCGATAATGTCAGTAGCAGCTAATAATGTTAACAGCAATAGATAATGTAGCATACTTCGTAAAAGATTCTCGATATAGTCAAATATGCACATGCGTATAATATCGCATGTATCATATATTTATTATAATTAATTATATGTGTATGTATATACTCATCGCGATCACGAATTCGTTTAATTGACCAATTTACATCACAGATACGGATAAAATGTTTATTCATTTTGTGATTTGATCTTGTATTAATGATACTGATATTTCGAGATTATTCCGGATATTAAATATATAGTGATGTATATATATACACACAAAAAAAAGATCTGTGATAGATGATCATTAAATTATTACTTGTACGCATTACTTTTTCAGTACACATACTCAATATGTACTCAAGTGCGAGTACACATGTAGACGCATGTTCGGAGAACAAAATAATGTAAATAATTTTGGCTACATTGTTTTACCCATACAAAAATGAATTATGCTATTTTATATTTCCATAAAGTTAATCCTCTCTGTATTTCTATAGTTTTATAGAATTCGCTTTTATATATATTGTCACGCGTTTGGCAACGATACTTTTATTGCCTCGTATTATGCTAAAAATCATCGTATTGTCGCAATTGTTTTAGAACGTTTAGAACTCGCGATTATTGAAAAGAACCTTGATATATTACAAGCTTTTAATAGATAAACGCAAGAAAATTCAAGAGAGAAAATATGACTAGAAAAAATAAAATTTTTAATGTACTTTTGACAGTTCTTATATTGAACTATTCTATTTTGTGTGTTTCTTTCAAGTACATTATCTACCTTCTTTTCTTCATAAGGCGTAAATGTATTGACTTTTTTTGAAAAAATATTCTTTCCTTAAACCCCCCCCCCCCCCCTCTCCCCGCTATTTGAACGGTAAAATAAAGAGAAAAAAAATATCCTGTTAACATACAATGTTAAAAAGACATGCGTTTATAATTTAGAAATCTTTAATCGGATAAGTATTCTTGCAATTAAAGAAATTGTCAATTATTTTAGTATCCGAAACTATACTAACGTCATAAGAAGCTATAAAGTATAAGAAATTCTCAAAGAGCGATCTTCATTTTCGATTTTTCTGCAAATAAGTTTTTTAGCAAAGTTAATTTATCGTGAAAGTGACCGTTGCGTTTTTCTCCCAGATATTTCTCTAATAATACAATATTATTATGCAATCCGACAATTTCGTACATTTTGCATCGCTAATAAAAATGTAAACAAGGTAACATACCATATGTTAAACGAGTCATCATCTCCATTAATCAGAGTACAAATTAATTATTAAAGTTTTCGCGCATTTTTTAACAATAAAATTTTGCGTATAGTATTCAATCGTCTTCTTGCGAGGAAAATAATTGAGAGAAATTTACGAGAAGAAAGGAAAGGATGGGGGTGAGGGGTGGAAAGCATGTCTGCGGGACTGTTTTATTCGGCGATCGTGGGGGACATCGTCGTCGTCATCATCGACGAGGGGCTGTCTATTCATCGCTATCAGTTTCTCGGCGGCGCGCGCACTTCGAATTGACGTTTGGTTCGCGTCCGCTCGAGCAGGAGTTTAGTGGCAGCTGTGCGTCCGCGTGTTTCGTCGAACTCTTCAAGCAGGTATGGCGCTCGTCCTTTTTTTCCGTCCTTGTTATTGTGTCAACGGTTGTTTGCCGCCGGTACGCAAGTTGCGCCAAGACGGTATCGCTTTGTAATATCTGCGCGATAAAAAGGGAGCGCGACGATAGGAGAAAGGACGCGCGCCCTCTGAACTCTGAACTTGGCCGCGAGGGGAACGAATCGCGCCAAAAGAGTGCCGAGTGTTGGGTGTTGGGAGTTGGGAGGACAGTCTGGTCTCGCGTCTCGTGTCTCGTGTTACGATAACGTGGCTTCGAGGATACGCGTGAGGATACGCTGGTCTCAGGAAAGCAGAGCGCTACGTATTCGTGTCGTGGCCGTCAACGATTACGATTACGAATCCGGTCATCGTTGTATATATATATATATATATATATTGCACGTATGTAGAAAAGCGCGGGATAATAAGATTTCTCGCGAGTGACAAGATTCGATTTCTCCTACTATACGTATACGCGGATCATGATGGAACGCCGTTTAGTCGAGAGGTGATCCTTTCCTTCAAAGATAGCTTTCGAATGTAAGTTAAAATCTTACAGGATTCGGTGCGAAATATATTCTTCTAGCGATTTACATCTTGTCAATTTTTATCATCGCATTTCTATTATCGTTCAATGATATCGGTATTTATCTCAATAAGCGCGATATATTATTGCAGAGTTTTTATTTTCACTTTTAACGGTATCAATAAGTTTTGTTAATAAGTGTTGGCAACGCTGAATCATTTTTATGCCGCGAAATGCGTCCACTCGCGGCTTCCCGTCACCCGTTAGCCGTCAGTCCGTCAGTTCGTCAGTTATCGCGCGGTACTATCTTCGCTCCGCGAAGCGGCAATTAACATATATAGGATTTAAATACCAGCATCGATTCATCGATGCGTCGAGAAACGTCGAGACAATCAAAGTGTTTCGTTCATAAAACAGCCGACCGTCCCCCGTGTATATGTATGGTATATTACGTTTACAGAGGCGTTCTAAAATAAACATACAAATTAGTCAAACGGTTAGAGAGGTTAGAAAGTTTACACTTGAGAGGGATCATCTATATATCCCTCTTTCTCTCACGAATGTCTCCCGGCAATAATTAAAAGTTTCGCAAAGTGCTTCGTTAGGCTCGTGTATACTCCCTCGCGAAGTTTATAGCGAAGCTCGTAGAATCATCGCGCGGTGGTTGCGTCAACTAATATAACCGAAGAAGGTACGAGGGACGAGACGACCCATCGATCGATCGAGAAACACGGGAATCGAGAATCGGGAATCGGGGATCTCCGTCCCGATGACGGCGATCGAACGCGATCCGGGTTGGGGCGGGGGCCGAGATGGCGAGCGGCACGCGAGGGCTTCTTCGGGCCGTTAAGCCGATCGTCATATTTACGATCCCTGGACGTTAGAACGATAAGAGATACGCCCCTCAATTGTCCCCGATCGCCCCGACGCTCCGACGCCCCGACGTCCCGACGTCCCGACGTCTGTCATCGACGAGCCGTCATTGGACGAGATTGTCGCGGCTGCACCTAGAGCACAAGTACGTCCCTGGTGAGTACACGTCCTTGTCGCCTAGATGAAATTATTCAAATGGATATGCTGTGTGTACAATTACCGTGCGAATAATACTATACGTACGTACGGTAATCCAAAGGTTATTATTCGCGCGGTCTCTTCTTCGTGAATTAAATCCTCGGCCCTCGACGCTTTTATCGGATCACGCATCACGCGCGTGCTAATCTCGCAATATGACTTCTCTTTTTTCTCTAACGAAAATAAATGGCGTGTTTGAGAAAAACGCGTTTGCAACGCGTTTGCTTACGTAAGACTAATGATTCTGCTGGATCCTCCGTGCGCTCTATGAGAGTAATCTTAATAACTCTTTTTCTCACACACTCCGAGAAACTGGATGATATTTCACGATACTTGAAATACACAATGTTTGTATAATGTTCATGTAAAGCTAATGAGATTTGCTGGATTCTTCTTCCATGCGTCTCATATAAGAACTTAATAATCTTCTTCTTTAGAGAGTCAAACTCTTGAAATATACATTTGTAAAAGTGTGCGCAGCATTAGTTCGTAAAGAATTGTCTTCTAAGCCAATTATTGTACAGAGAATTATTTACTAAGATTTCAATCTCTGATAAAGAAAGAAAACATTTTAAATCTTTTTTCCAATAATTTGTATAATGAAGATTCCACGAGAAATAATGATATCGAAGTTTTGCTTAACTTTTTCTTAACTAGATCAGTTAAGAATTAATACAAGTTCTTTTGGAAAGCTTGCATCTTAAGTTATATAATACGCAATGTGTATGTGTGTGTGTGTTTTGTGTAAACTGTTTTTACTATATAGATTTTCTTTAAGATGGCAACTCGATCTAAAAAGCAATTGATTCTTGAAATCGATAACGTGAGCTATGAAAGCATTAGCAATTGTAATAAGATATAATTATATAAATATAACAGGGATAATATATATATATATATATATATATATATATATCATAATCTTCAAAGAGATTGAAAGTATTTCAGCGCCCATATTTTTTTTACCTATGCATTTCGCGAGCATTTCGCGTTAAATGTAGTGATCTAATTCGGCATTTCATTCGTAATAAATATAAAGATTGCGTTTATAATACTAAAAAAATTAAATGAAAATGATCTTAAATACGTAAAAATAGATAGAGAAGCTGAAGATTTTTAATGTATTCTTTCCAAAAATATTATCAATTAAAATGTTGCAAAATAGGTATTAATTTCTTCAAATTTCATGTTTTCATAGAAAATATTTTTGACTAGGTAGATGATTTTCTACATTTTCACTTTACTCGACGTCGATTGTTATAAGGTTTTGAGCCGAATATTTTTATACGATTCGCATATTTTTATATAGTAAGAATAAGCTTGCCTTATAAATATGAAACATGACTTAAGACGATAGTCGAATCCATTTAGCACTAAATTTGGGCTCTCTCGATTCAAGGACATTGCGCGATGAGAGATGCGATCTTTATGCGAGATAAATAAAATTTCGAATTATAAACAATCGCGTATTTTTAGCGAATTATGAATATAATTCGTACTTTGTCACATTGATTAGCAGCTTATTTAACGCTCACGCGATCATACATTTCAAAGTACCATTTGCGTAAAATCCACGTTTTAGTAAAATACGAATGAGACAACTTCTAAATGCTAAATGTCGCCGTTAAAAACGTGGATTTAATTGTCGAGAATGCACTTTACGACATTCCGCATTATATTTCTAACGAATACACCTTCATACTGGTGAATACTTCTTTCACCAAATAATTCTCGGGAGAGATGGTTCAAGTGGAAAAAAAACTTCAATCCTTTAATGGATTCTCTCTTAATTTTTTAAACCCAAAAACTAATTTAAAACTCTTTGAATTCTTTTTTTAATATATTTCAAGATCCCCCCCCCCCCCTAACTCTTTCTATTTATTTAAATTTTTCTAAAACTCTAGAGTTAATCTCTTTAATAACGATCGCAATACGTATTACTTTGGAATAAATTGCTTCATTCTCACATAATTTTGCACTCTATTTTTGACAAAAAATTAGTAGAGGAGAGATAATCATTCGCGTGGAATATATAAAGTGATATTAGATGTGAGCGGAAGCGGATAGAAAATAACTCAAACATTTTAAATTTAATTCATCATTTCGACAATTTCGAATTCGATATTTCATGGAATGAATTTCTATTCGCGAGTTTCCTATTCCAATTAATTACGTTTGCTAGATGTATACGCAGGATCCTCCATCTTATAGAGGAATAGAGTATTCTCTCTCTGGTAAGATTTTTGCAAATATATTCCGAACGCTAACTATACACACATAGATAATTTCATCTCATATTGCAGCGAAGAAAGGATTCCGAATTATTCGAACGTAATGAATAACGTATTTAATATTATCTGTTAGACGTTTCATTTTTTTTCCACGCTCTATATCTATATGTATGTATTTTCCCTGCGCTTTTTTTTTTCTTCAAACTTCCCTCAGAGAGCGTCTCTTTTCCCTTCTCCCTTCCTCCAAGGCCTCGGGTATACACTGTCTCATTTTATAGACGCGACATGTCTGGCTGGAAAGTGCAGCTAAAGAAAGTCCACGTCCACTATATTTCAAGCAACTTTCTCGGAAAGAAAATTCCCGCGCGGGCGATTCTGTTTGCACTTTGGCCACACAACTGTATCTCACATCTCACGTATGTACGTGCGTATCGCGAACGTTCACGAGAGTGCTTGCAGTATTTTCGTCTAATTTACGATGTAGTTAGGTGCTCGAGAAATACGACGCCCCCGCGTCTTAACTCGATAAATTTGTCTAACGATGGACCATCGTCGAGAGTTATATCAAAGCCGTTAAACAGTGCGCCGCGCGTGATTACCGAAATAATAATAAAATCGAGCGTATTTTCGTTCACTTTGATATTTCCCTGTTCTCTGTCGGCGCAGAATAAATGTTTTTTTTTTTTTTAAATTCACAATCCATGGCCATGTACGCCATCGCGATTGAATCGAGAATGAGGAATATTACAGTTTATGGTATCTTACCGTTGACAAATGCGTCAATAATAAGACGTATTGTAATCCCAATGTTCAATTTAATTGTAATGTTATTAATCACTTATTGAGTCGTAGATAACATGTAAATAATAATTGTGCGACGAACAGTCTCCTCGCTGCTTCCGCAACAGCTGCATCTTTTGTCACGACTATTCAGAAAGTCAATTTATCGCATGCATATGTATGGAGAGACCGCGCATCGCGCGTGGCGCGATAAAACAAGTCGAACAAATATAGACTAATTAGATAACGATATAGTTTTGGGAAAATGTTGGAAAAGGGACCGAAAATATATATATATTTGGTCCCTTTGTATATATGTTCGGTGTTACGTATAAACGAAGTAATAAAAGAGGCAAAATCATTTTTTTGCTACAGAGAATACGCGATTATTATTATCGACTAACCAAATAGTTACGTGACAAATAAAAAGTAGTATAATAGATAGTAGTACAGGTTTTGCCATTTTGACATTTAACACTTTAATATCTCTGACAAGTACATGTCGCGTCGAATATGTTTACATATATTACAAAAACGACCGTGACTTTTCCACTTCCGACGATTCTCTTTGCAAAAGTTTTTTTTCGCGAATTAATCAATAGATCGCGTCCATTAATTTCCATGTCACACGCACTGTCCCTAAAATATTTGTCAGAACATTTATCTATATGTGACAGTCTGTTATTATTTTAAACTTAAATGATAATCCTTAACCACACGCATACACGCGCGTACATTTTAGCGCTATTCTATAGATATGTATTGTACTTGTACTCATAAAATATTCCGAAGCCTCAAAAAGTGCTATTTCCGCGCAATTGCATCTTTAATTACATCTTCGCAAGAAGAGTAAAATATCATCTCCCACCTTCCTATTTTACGATCGGGATGCTTTATGTGCTACGACATACGCATATGCGTAAGTAAATCTTTGCACGCGTGCGAGAAAGAGAGAGAGAGAGAGAGAGAGAGAGAGAGAGAGAGAGAGAGAGAGAGAGAGGGGGAGAATGGTTGTATCTTTCATCCTTTGAGGGGAATGACGAGGATGAAAATGACACACAAGAAGATCTTTTAAGAGCGCCGGTCCCCTGTCTCATCTATTCTCTCGCCGTCGTACGCGCAACTCGCTCGAATCCATTTACTATATCGATAGGCCTATCGCGTGTATCGAAAGGGCCGATGATGTGATCGATGTAGGACGTCTGATGCCTTACTGGGCGTGCATCCGAGCGAACACAGGAACACGGAACCGAGAACCTCGTGCTATATTTGCTTCTCGCATCCTCTTCGCCTCCTCGCACGGTTAATGGCCACGTCGTCGAGAGGCATTATCGAGTGACCTTCCTTCGCTTCCTCCTTGGTCTTTGGCTCTTTGCGCGAGTGTACGTTCTATGTCCGAGCTTCGCCGTATACACATATAAATGAACGGTATACACGCGTGCGCGGGTTATAAAAGCGAAAAACTCAACGCTGTTCGATAGATCGGGATAGTACGAGACCGAAAACGAGCTATCTACTACGCAAAATTATACGATATAAGTATAACACGGAGAAGAAGAAAAATGAATACAAATAAAGCTTGTACGCGCGTGTATATGTCGCTTTATTTAAAATATTTCAATAAGACATTAAATTTTCTCGCTCTCTATCGCAATAAACTAATTAGCAGATATACGATATCGAATACTTTTACCTATATTCTATCAAGTTTTAACATTTTTAAATAGACTTAGATTATTTTTTTTTTCCTCTATACTTTACGTTACCCGATAAAGGATTTAATAAGAAAAGAGCTACGCGTTTGCAACCCTGTTGAACGATAATTTTTATCTTTTTACGTACTTTACCTATAAGCGCATAATTTTACATATTTCACACGCGCATAATATTTGCATATTTACCCATTCGCGTTTAGCATTTTCTTATTTAGAGCTCCGCAGCATATTCGTGATATGCTAAACTGTTTCTTGCTTTGTACATAGGAGAATATATCTACATGTATAAATGGAATTAAATACACAAACAAAAATATTTTCCGCGAGAAAGAATTATATTTTTTTCTCGTTAATGCATCCTATGCGAACAATGTATCGTAGCTTGATACATCTTTTAAACGGTAAAGAACGGTAATACTCATTTCGGTATTATCTGCGCGAATGCTTTTTTTAAATCGCATCAAGCGATTTCGATATAATACGTAATGAAATATCGAAGCGCGTATTAATCGGATAATCGTGTTCCACGCACCACTTTTATATACATAATTACTTTTCTTTCTCCTTAATCCATAGTTAAATGCGTCCTATCTCCCCACGAGAACAGTAACAAATGTGCAATTAATATCGCGTACAACGGGAATCGTATTACACATGGACGGATCGACGGACGGACATATTTAATATTACGATAGTTTATGTTTATAATCTCTCTCGTGTGTCGCGGCTTTTATATTCCGCACGCGACATATGGTATACATTTAGGTATACGTATCTCGCTAGATTTTGCCGAATGGAGTTGAGTAAATATGTAGGGAATAGCATCCCACACAAATTGTCTTCCGATACGATTGTTGTACGATACATGTACAAGCATAGGTGCAGCGATACGATATATTGTTTTTCAAATATATATATATATATACAATATATACATAGATATCTATATTTTCGCGTGAATATCGTATCAATCCGGTCGGATGGTTTTAACGGAATTTTCTTTATAACGCAAAGTGTCGCCCGAGAACGAGAAAATGCACACTATTCTTATGCTTTCTCACTTGGTTACATATTTTAATATCATCACGACGTTTACAATATCGCGTGCATCATCTAATTATCATTGTTGCTGCGATTAATTTGATTTTATCGCCATGAAGAGCTGAAATCCGATCTATCCCTGTGCTCTATTTACATAATATTTATTAAATATTGAAATATTTTCATCATTCCACGCGATTAATATCATTATCCTTTTTGTGACAAGAGGATTTTCGTATGAGAGGAAAGAGCGCTACTACTTTATTATCTTATGTTTTAAACGATATAATTACCGTTTTTTAATTACCGCGAGCGATCAATGCGACAATTAGTATCCTGGCGATCATTTTATCGAGAGAGAAAGAGAGAGAGAGAGAGAGAGAGAGAGAGAGAGAGAGAGAAGCGCCGTTTATATTTTATTAATGGCGAAACATTTTAATTAACGTGAACGTTTATTCAATAACCTATTATAGGTAATTCGAGCAATTTGCGCGATATAAGATATAATTTGTGTAATTGTTTCTATATAACATAGCAGTGTACAAAGAGTAATTTCATAAGAAGCCACTTATATTCGCCAAGTATTGTATTAACGACACCGCTATGTCGCGCCGGCGCCGTTTCTTCCTTTGCGGCTCCGGCAGCATCCGTTCGAGCGGTGAACGAGAAACGTCTTTGCTTGAAACAAGCGATAATAATTGCTACGAGACTATTGCAACGGGAGCTAATGCATAAAAACATAGCGTAGAAATATCTGTATCTTGTTGTCTCGAAACGCTAAAGAGTTTCGAGACTTGGTAATTGTTATTCAAAGTATCTTGTCGCGGGGTGCGGTTAGTTAAAATATATATACGTTCGGACACGCTACGTCTAGCTTTTGTGTAGCATATTGTTAGAGTCCTCTGGATGCGCGCGCATACACGCACACGTCGGATATTGTCGCGATCATAGATTCTACGACCAACTCGGAGCTGACCTTCCTCGCTTTATAGGAGATCGCGTTTCGCGCTCGCCAGCTTTTCGTCAACCCTCCATCGTAAATGTCGCGGGGGTTTAGCTACGGGAATTGTGTATAAATTGGATTTAATAATTTTTTCATATCAATCTCTAATCAATTATAATACCAATTTAAACTTTTGATAAAACAAAGTCGAGTCGAGAGACGGAAATCTCGAAATTCTTGGATCGAAAGTATCGACTCTATATAGTAAAACGACCGTTGATTTTGCTCACTTTGTTCCTTTTCCCTTCGGTTCCCTTTGAAAGGAGCAGCCGTTACGCGTGCGCGAGGCACTTTGTAAATAAACTGCGCGATACTTTTAACAAACGCGCGACGAAATGGAACGTTACGACGGCACCGGCGACGCAACGGTACCAAGAGAGGATTTTGACGTAGGTGTAGCTGTCGGCTGTCGGTTATACACCGCTCGTCAAAGGCTCGGAATAAACACGACGACGGAGCGCGAACGCACCGATCCACTTTGTATATACATGAATGGCGAACCATCGATGACGAGAAGACGGTACATCGGGACGGATGACGAGTAAAAGACGATACCGGCTGCGAAAATAAGGGCTCGTCCCTCTATCCGGCTATATCCTTTCGAGTAATCTAACGGCCTGTCTAATTTAATTCACGTGTTTACGAATCCGCCGATTTAGCCGAGGCGAGAAGGGAGATCGATACCGATGGACCGCAGACTTAGACTAGAATGATTTGTTGGCTGACCGCCATCGTCGTAAATTCTATTTTCATAGAGATACACACGGTGCGGCCGCGAGAGACTTGACCGTGAGATTTCCACGCTGGACTTGCCATATATACGGAAAGAGAAAAGAGATGCCTGGGTGAACTCCTCGTCGAATTCCTCGCGAAAAGAATTTTTTTCGCCATCAGCATATGCCAGTTGACTTGATTCCGACTTGCAAATTTTTCAAGTCGCAAAAAGAGACACGTACGCGTGAAATATTATTTATATTCGCGGAGGGATCGAGATAGAAATGTCACATACAGGATGAAACTTGGAGATACTAATATTGTTCGAAATAATATTAAAATTTTGAATGTGCGATGAATGGAACGACATAATTTGAATTTATGAAATTTTTGAAATGCACTGAAACGCGTTACTCAAAACATAAACGAAATTATCTAATTTAATATATTAAAAACACAACGGGCAGTTCACGTGCCTCTTTAAACTCTTCTCTTCTGATAATCCGGTGGAGAGGGAAAGAGAGGGAAGGACGGGAGAATTTAAATTTTACACGCTTCAACAACCAAACGCGGAATTGCGCTGCGTTTTATCGTTCGTCGCGTATTATTCGCAATTGATCGGAGAAATTCAACAGCTGATAATTTAATAACGATTGAATGAAGGAATTTTTAGGGTTTCGCGTGAACGAATGCGCGAGCAAACTCGATGCGTATCGTATTTACATATCCTTGTCGTACGATCTTATTCGGAAATGTCGTGCGATCGCCATATATTGTATTACAGGATACAGGATGTTGATACGTCGGTTAGAGATAGATTCATATGTTGGAAAGCCGTGGACGATCGTTAATGCGTAGGAAAGCTGGCCAGGCGCCAGATAACATGCGGAAAGTCACAATTCCTCGGGCATTTCGGTACACGTCGAATTCAAAACCATCAGAACGCGTTTGAAAACGCGAATAGAAATAACTGCGACAAAAAATATACATTACGAAAAGTTCACTGTATTTTAAGCTGCGCGCAATCTAAATAACAAAAGTATGCTCTTTGAACGTTGCATTTATTTCCTTTTAAAACCATCGAATAATTTTCCTCCATATTTTTCTTTACGCTATCTCTTTAAATTATATTATATTTATATTTTTACGTTGATTTTTACTATAATTAAATGTATCATATGTTACATTTACATTATTTATTATTTATATCGCGTTATAATATTTGTGCATATTTTACTTTTGATCGCTCTCACAATAACGAATTTCATTTGATAGCAAAGCAAGTAGATCGCGTGCGTTTCGGATTAGTATATGAAATCTTTTTTCCGTTACTTTCTAAAGTTACGAAAAAATGCTACCAACGATCGATTAATCTTATGTTGTCCACAAGCTCGATAAGCCTCGGCCATTAGCTCGTCGGTTGATAGTTGTCGAGGAACGATCGGTCTCCTATCGATCGACGAGCTATCAATCGCGTTCGCGACCTTCGCGGTTGATCGCGCAGAATGGTTTCACATCGAAGACTTACGATTAGTTTCGTTCAGCGGGAAAGCACTCTTTTACCACCTGCTGATCTTAATAGAATGAGAGTTCAATCGATTTGTCCCGACGCGTAGATGCGAGAGGGTTGAGATAAATGATGGGAATAGTTGCGGGGGCGTAAAATTGGACGCGAAAATATCGGCTCGGTTTCGCAACTCGGGTAAAAATTGGGACAGACGGCATATCGAATTCGAAAGAAGTGACTCCAAGTCGGTCCGCGTCCCTCTCAAAATAAATCGTGGTCAGACCACGAACACGACGCTTACGTAATGCGTTCGCTCTTTTTCCGTATATATATTGTAGATCGCATATATCGCTCTACATTTATCATTTCAGCCTGGCATCATTAGATGCTTCACGTTCGCCGCAAAGTTGTTTTTATCGTGTTTCCTCTATTCAGATATATAATTCGAATTAAAATAAAGAATATTTTCTAATATACAAAAGTGCAAGGAATGACTATTTAGCGGGTTTCTCTCTCTCTCTCTCTCTCTCTCTTTTGTTACTCGTAATATTCTCTTTTCCCCTCCCTTTTATCGATAAAAAATATATTTTCTTTACATATTTCTTTTCTTTATTTTACAAATGTTCTCATAATTTGCGGCCTTATGAACAATATCTCTGACGCGTATAAAGAATTTTTCTTAAACGTGAAATTATTTTAAACATATAATAATTATAAGGCTTTTTTCGTATTATCTTTGTATGTATTCGTTTTTGTCGTTCCAGGTCTGGTGGGATTCTAAGGTATTTCATTTTTGCAATCTGCCAATAACGCCAATCATGGAGATACAAACTGAGGTTAGTAAGTCAATATCTATAAAATGTCTCGTGTTTGTGACGTTATTGTTAAATGTTATTTTGAAAATGATAGAATTTGAGTTTTTCGTGATGCGCACGCACGTATGTACACGCCTTTATTTTCGCTTTCTTTCTGCGTAGAAATATATTCACAAATTATTCGGTTTTCACTACAAAGAATAAGAATGAATTGCATTTATCGATCCCTATCAAAATGCGAATAACTTTCGACTTTTCTAAACTTTTTCCAAATGAATACTAAAGGAAAAGTTTTCATAGAAAATTCAATCATGATAGGCATTTTCAATTTTTTTTTTTTTAAATTTTTCGCCTAAATACGGCAATGATATCAATATTGTATTTCTTTTTCGCGTTAAATATGCGATAAGAATATGAAGAACAGATTTAAAATTGCTTTTGCAAATTCGCAATTGTTTACTCGATATTTATTTAAATAAAGCTCAAAATGAATTAATTATATTTAAAAATATACGGTGAAAACGTATTTTATATATTGTATTGTATAATTAATTCATTTTGAGTTTTATTTAAATAAATATCGAGTAAACAATTATATATATATATATATATATATATATCGAGTAAACAATTTTTCATTAAAAAAAAAAAAAAAAAAAAAAAAAAAAAAAAAAAAAAAAAAAAAACTTTGGATTGAGTTCGCAAGGTAGCTGAGCCAGTAAATAAAGAAGCTCGTTCCATAATTCAACGTCGAAATCTTGTTATTTTCGGTCTTGATCTCATCCAATTTTATTTTCGTTTTCCTTTACTTTTTAATTTTTGTTCCCTTATAGCATACACGTAGCGCGTAAAATATTTTCTCCTTTTTATGTAATAAGATATTTCAATAAAATATTCAACAAAATGCTTGAACTCTTAAAAATCGATAATGGCGCTTTATAGACTTTTTGAAAATTTTTGATAAAACGTGTTTGTAACTGTTGCAAGAATACTTTTGTGCTCAATTATTTTATAGTACATCAATTTGAAAGCAAATGGCGTTTTTTGCGCGAATATCTTGTTTCACTCAGGTGGTGTGATGTTACTGCCGTAAAGTATTACAGTAACGTAGATGTATGCGGCGTAAGCACGCTTTTTTGACGCGGCGTGAAATTTCAGCGAAATGTAAATTCATGAATTCTCTGGCAATCGGATGCGTTTAATTGAACATAAATTAACGGGTCACTATTTACCGAGTCGTTTGATTTAGAAAGCCGTGTCGTATTTACGAGATGTAGAGAACATTGATTTTTTTTTCGCGAATAATCATCGATATTTGTCGCTCGCGTTTGTCTAATGTGGTTTAGAAATGGTTTACGGATGGCATGCAATCAAATATAGCGGTAAGAGGAAAATTACACCGAAAACATTCGTTCTCGTCGAATATTCTGTATTTTGTCTCCATTCAATTAATATTTTTATAGTAAACTGTATTTGGTTTTGCATAAATTGTTATATGAAGTACGCTTTCTTTGTATTGTTAATAACTTTTATCAATTATTTTAATTAAAATGTTGATTGGCGTTTATTAAAAAATACTTTGTAAAATTATATGATTTACGATATGATTAATTTTAATATGAAACTTTTTTTTTTTTTTTATGAATGTATGCTTTATTTATATTACTATATTACAGGTTTCCATTATTCATTTCCATTATATCATTTATTTAAGATTCTACTTATGGTTATAGTAGGTATATGTATAATTAGATGAAATAAATTATGCGTTGTGTAAATAAGCAGCACCTTTTGTTCAGCACCTTTACATCTGCAACGTAATCCCAATACGGTGACACACGACATCATTGTATGAACTAATTAATTAATGAATAAGTGAAATGCTATGTTGTGGCTGAGTAATAAATGTATGCGCTACAAAGCCGATAACATCTGTCAGCTGGGCACTGCATGCTTATTTATGACGTTATAAAGCGTGCCAATAATACATTTTTATGTATATTGATTGCAGCTATGGTGACATTTGCCAGTATATACAATAATTATGTATATGTAATTTATTACATTTAATTTATTTTAGTACAAAAGAAAGATATAATTAAGATAGAATATTTTATTTAAATAAATTTTTTTATCATTTTAATCAATTTTTCAATATTGCGAAAAGTCGCGTATAGATATGTGTTTTTTCGTCACAATCCATTGCGTGACACGCATTCCAACGATCGGGAATGATTAATATTAGACATTCGACGTGACGATTATATATTCGTGCGACAAACTTTCAGATATATCCCGACTCCGAGCATCGAGCGCTTCATCGCGTAATATTGCGTAAATGGATTTGTCGTAAAACGCCTCATTATTTCATATCGCGGATGCTTTGACCGGATGCAATAACGTTCATTTCTATGCAATAAAGTTATCACAGACCGTGTCGGAGCTCAATGAAAGGATTTCCTCGATAATAGGTTGAAATTCATCGCCAACGGCGACGATTTATATCTATCCATCTCTGCAAAGTTTCGCAGCGATCACGCCTCGCTCGGCAAAATTGAAGCGACCGACGACCTTTACGAATAATCGGCAAATTTGCCGTAATGTTATAACGAATATCGTGACAGAGAGCTGGTGCAATCGGACGCGAACGCAGAGAGAATATATAGAGAATGTAATGAAAATGTGATAACAGATCAAAACAACACGGCGCAGGAATTTCACAATTGATTTTATAATCTCGCCGTAAAATATCATTTCTACAGAATTATGTTTTGCGATCGACGTGATTCTATTTCTACTTTTATTTTTCATTTAAATCATATAAATTTGATCTCTAATATCAAAGGAAAATTTTATTTTTATAAATTATACAATAAGGCATATAGTTTATATAATTTTTAATTAATTATCTTAACATTTTTTTATCATACCTTTTTTTTTTAGTACAGTAAAACATGGCTTAATTAAACGTAAAGCGTTAAAGTAAGGCTCTACTTGGGTTCCTCTCCTTTGTTGTAGATCGTGACGCATATTAAGTAGCCTTATGGAATAAGTAAAGAGTTATGCCATAGCGTGTAATAGTAATTTATTATTTGCCTTACTTTTGCCATTGTAACTCATTAATATTCTACGCATCGTTTGCTAAACAGATGGCGGGAAACACAACGGTGGGTAGCACACTACTCGACGAGGAACTTCGCCGGATTCTACTAGAACGCGAGCAAGAATGCATGAAGCTGAAAGACGCAAATACGACGCTGCCACCGGGTAAAGTATTTTTTTATATTTGAAAATAAAGGCGAAATCTCTCTCCCGTGATTGTAAGCGAATTTGCGAGCGAGAAACGTACGCGTCTACATTGTATGCAAATTTTATCGGGACCTCCCTCATTTGCTTCGACTTGATACTCGATTAATCGTGATTGCACGCTAATGTATCTGATTCTCGTCTAGAAATTAGACGTTTCGTTGTTAGTTCGAGTAGAGAAAAATGAGAGAGTATTAGCGTTACACATGCGTGCATGTGCACGCGATGCATGCGTGGGACGCGTATGCGTCAGGCTATGCCCCAAGCGATAATTATGTAACACTAACGGCTACATTATGCATTATATCAGAAACATGCCCCGTGTAATTAATTATAGAAAAATATATTTTATTAAAATACCCTCGCGATACAGTAATAAACGAGTGATGCTGCTCTTAGAACAGCATTGTCTTCCGAATATATCGTTTCCGCGAATCCAGAGAAAGATAAAAAATGTAACGAAATGACGTACTTATACAGTTTGTGTCGCAAGTTTCTTCACTTGTTCTTCTTTGACTTAATCACTGCGCTGTTCTTCTTTGCACAAACGGGTGACCCAAACAAGAGATTTTTCAATTTCCGTATAATAAACAGCACGATACAAAGTGCTGCTATAATCACGGCAAGTATAAAGGCGTAAACGTCCAATAGATTCTCTTGCCACCAATAGAGATTAATGGCCGGTGATTGAAGCACGTTTCCGTACTTTGCGACGTACTCTACCCAAAATATGGACGTGTTCAGGGCACTCATCGGTCGATCGAGAAACAACTTTGATAGTTTCTGTGCATTCTCGCTGAAACATGCAAGAGAGAGAAAGAGAAAGATATTTACTAAATATCGATATAGCAAAATCGATGTTTACTAATAAAAGCAATTACGGCAAAAAACTCGAAAGCGTATAATCGTATGTTTGTCGGTTGCTTTACAAAGATTTTCATTCGATGATTCCGCTTTAATCTCAAAAAAAAAAAAAAAAAAAAAAAAAAAAAAAAAAAAAAAAAAGCACGATCCATTTTTCATATAAATTTTTCATTTTTCCTCCTCTTGTCCTGCTGAGTCGAAGCGTTTGTCCTTCGATTTTTATGCGCAAGACGTGTTTCATATGGATTCATGCACATGGAAGGGACATGGAATTTTAAGACACATACCGATTGACTAGAATTGACTCGCGATATGCGTTGCAAGGTTGAGCAAAGTTTGATCACAATAGACAGCGCACGCTCTATTTGTTCCGTATTATATGCAATCGGTCGCGGATCGATATGCAAGAGCTAATAAGATTTAAAGCAGTGGATCTCGATTTTTCAAAATTCTTTCCGATATGTAACTGCTATTTGCACAATTTTACCACGTTAACTCTAACGATAAGTGTAAAGTTCTTTTCTTTAAACAAAATTATTTTATTTTTGAAAGAAATAAACCAACAGTAGTAAGATTATTATTAAGCAAAATGGGGAAAGGGGCTGAAACAGTCTTGATCAAACAAATTTTTAATAATAAATAAATAAAGTTAAATATACTAGATACATGAAAAAAGAAAAATTTAATAAAATTAAAAGATTTAATACACATATATAAATTTAATTATTATTTTGCAACTTTTGAAATAACAGAACATTATCCAATTAACGAAATTTTAAGTCGCCGTGCTTGCAAGGTTTCCACACGATTAATGTTATGATTTCATTAATTTCGATTGAACACGTTACGATTAATAGGCAACTGTCCTTAAAGCTTCGACGTTCATAGTATTTAAGTATTAAGTATATTAATAATTAAGTATATTTAAGTACTTACCGATAGGAGGGATCCTTCAAGATGTTATTTAATGCCAAAGTTAATTTCTCCTCGGTAACATCGTTTATTGACCCGAGCGAGATAGCCATCTTCTTGTTGACGTAATTTTGAATATTGATGCGCTGATCGCCGAACAGGGGGATACCTATCATAGGAACTCCGCAATAGACCGCTTCTTGCGTTCCCATGCCGCCGCCGTGCGTAATGAAAGCGCGTATATTTTTGTGTTCTGCGCAATTCACATATGTACATTAGTTTTTCCTCTTTTACGTTGCGAGATTGAATGCGTCCAACAAATACACAGAGCGTGAAACTAACGACGTAAATTTTAATTTAAAAACCGATCTATCTTTTTGTATCAATAAATAAAAAACCGACTTACAAAAAAATTTCTATTTTTCGAAAAATATGTTTTATCATTTTGAATACTTGAATATTTCCGAAATTTCACTTAACACTAGTAGCTCTTAAATTTACAAAATCTTTTTTTTGAAACGTCATAAAAATATTTTTCTTTTAACTGAGAATAGTATTTTTGTAATCGTTTGATATGATTGGCTAAAATTTTGCAATCCTTATCTCTCTCTTTCTCTGCTTGAAACTCCTACATACGTATTAGAAAATAGAGATTACAAATTATAGAATTTTCATTACGAAAAAATTTGTTCGAAAAATAACTTTCTTTTTCTTTTCTTTTCTTTTCTTTCTTTTTTTTTTTTTACAGTGAGATCGCTCAATTTCTATGCAAATGCTATTACAATGGGCAAAAACCATGGATTTTCATTGTAAATAATGATTCTAATGAAGATTATTAATTGTAAGAAACAAACATAGTCTATCATTACGTGTAATCGACTTGCAATAATTATGTACTTAGAATGGAGATTTGCGGGAACCAAGATTGCGTCATGACATTCTTGGGTAATCCTGGCAACAGATCTTCTTTCTTCGCGACTTTCATCAGCACGCGAACTGGAGCGATCTTCTCGAACGACGCGTAGATCTGTCCGATCAATTCTTTAGAGAATGTTTCGATCCTCACCATGGAACCGAATGTAAAGTAAATGCAGCCATCCTTGCTTTCATCCAACCATTTTTGCACTTCCTACATTATTATTTTAAACGCATAACATCACGAAATAAGTAAATCTTTAGATCTAAAGATTGTTGCTTGCAAAAAATTAGATAGATTTGAAAAGGAGGATAATTAAATTACATTAAATTACGGAATTTGCGGTACACAACAATATAGTCATCTTTTTATATTTATCTTAATTGTTATGCGCATATTTATATACGATTATTGAAAGAAAGATTTCGCGCGCGTTTTTAATGAAAATTTTATGGCAGAGAAAATACAAAATAGCTCATTCATTATCACACACACACACACGCACACAAAATGCGTATATAAATATTATATTTAACAAAAAGAGTAAAAAGTATATATGTATATTTTATTTTTAAAACGTTTTATCTTTAAACATAAAATTCTGTTTTCTTTCTCCAAATTTTTGAATAATTTTACATTATATTTATTTGAACAATAATTTTTATATTCTCTCCGTCAAATAATTATATTTTATTTATAGTTATTCCCTGCTGACTTTTGGGGGAAAAAGAAATTGTATTTATAGTAAAGAATCTATGTAACGTCAGATCTCATTATACACAGGAAGAACTAACATGCGTTATATGAATAATAATTCACGGGAAAAGCAAGTTTGGTTAAACATACCGACGATGGCGGGTCGTCGTCGTCCTTGAGATGCAAACCGCCGACCTCGATCACATTAGTGGTCATTGGCCTAATTCCATGTAACGAGTAATGGGAATTGACCAGATACAAAGACAAGTCGTAATACAAGTCCTTGATGTGCGGCACATCTATATCAAAGTACTTCTTTACGAATTCCAATTGTGAATTCGTGTAATAATGTATTTGCGTGGAGAGGTAGTTCGATAACAGAACGTTCACGAGTCGTTCCTTGAAATTCATCTGTTGACCGTATGTCGAGAATAAGCTCGGGATGTAAGCGGGGTTCATCGGATTGCCGGACACCTCATTGAGCCAGTCGTGAAAAATACTGGTCACCGTGCCGACTATAGGGACTTTGAGATGACGACCGAAGGCCAGGTAGCACGGCGCCATGAACAGCTGTGAATCGAAACACATTGCAATTTATCGATCGATTAATTATTCGCAAACACAACATCTCGTAATCACACTCGCGACATCGAAGCGCAAAGTCGCGCGCGTCTGTTCCGCCATTTCAGAGGAGACGCGCGGTTATACACGGATCATGACCATTTAGCAATGTATTGTAATACATATACATTGTATATGTATTGTAGCTCGTATAATTGTGAGTTACCCTGCGTTAGTATAATCGTGTGTAGTTAAGTGTGTAGTTAACTGACGCAACATGACGAGATGTGGCAGTGATATTGTTGAGAGGTGAAACGTAATGTCCCATTATGGCACATTACTACACGTGATAATGAGAAAAATAGACGTGACAAGGAACATTGTGAAGTGGCAAGCGTCATGTTTTATGTTAATTATACTCTGAGAAGAACTTGATACACATAGTAAAGATGTTGTACTTGAGGCGCGTTTACATTAATAAATACTCGTATTCCTATATTCTTAACAAATGTAATGCTATATCGGAATCCAAAAATTCTTGTAACACGGTCGCACTGGTTTTATTAGCGCATGATTTATTTTTGCAACAGAGACATTATCGCGAATTTCCGTATACAATTACGCGAATATAAATTCAAAAATACAAATAATAGCTCGTTGAATAAGGCAAATTGAATTGATGCAACAATAATCATACAATATAATTCGCTTCGAGATTCAAACATTCTCGTCTTATTATATCGAGCGCGGCAATTTTATATGTCATACCTCATCATCTAACTCGTTATAGTTGCGTTTTCTACTTTATTTCGTTCTTGAATCTTTTACACAAATGCATAATCATATTTTAAATATAGAAAGAAAGAAAGAAAGACGATGCAACAAGGGAAACAAATAGACTTTTCATATAAGAGCGCGATATTATTTTCGTCATTGTAACTCCTAACTTGTGATTTATCAGATTAATATATAATAAATATAAATATATAAATTTTAAACGGTAATATAAATTAAGTAATTATAATTTCTATTTTGTTATTTATTACATTAAATTAATGTTGAAATTAATTTAATTAATCATCCTTCAATAAATTATATGCAGCCTCTTTCTATTACTATTATTATTATTATTACTATTATTATTATTATTATTATTATTATTATTATTATTACTATTATTAATATTGTTGTTGTTGTTGTTGTTGTTATTATTATTATTATTATTATTTATCGTCATAATATTATTATAGAGATAATGGAACTGGATTTTCTCTGTTAAAAGTTGTTTCTCTTGTTACACTAAAATATTGCGACTTTAATGAAATCTAATATAGTGTTGTGTTTTTGTAGTTTATCATAAATATTTAATAATTAATTAATAATTAATGAAAACCTTACAGGCTGCAGCGCGAGTCAGTTAATTAATATTTCATTAAAAGCTGTAACAATTTCGGTTTAATAAAATAATATTTGCTTTCAGCGAATATTTCTCTAACCGCGTTTTATTCAACTTTATTAATTATATATATACACACACAACACACGCGCGCGCGCGCACTTATCATTCGATTTTTGATTAAATAGTCATTTAGTTGAGGATTAAATCAAGTCTTGAATTAACAATTAGTTGATTAAATTTAGCCTTCTCTTTCTTTCTTCATCATTTTTCATTATCATTTTTGAGCGATAAAAACACTACATACAATGTCAAACTGTTTGTTATATATATAATCTAATTTTTTGATAACTTATTGATTTTGTAAATTATATTTATCTTTTTTCCGCCGATTAATGTTTTCTGCGCAACTCTTTTTTACAAACTTTTATAATTAGAAAATATTATATGGAAGATTTATAGCGCAAAAGTTAAATAAAAAAAGTAAATACGGATTTTGAAAAAAAAAAAAAATATATATATATATATATATATATATATATACAACCATTATTCGACATATACACTTATAGAATTGTTACGAGGTAACATTGTCACGATATGTATATAAAGTATTTCTTCTACCGAATCATATTGTATTTAAATAAAGTTCTTTTAGTAAGTAGAGGAATTCATTATTTATTAATAAAAATGTCGAGATACGAAACAATTTTTGCGTTCTATAAAATCAAGAAAAAAGCTGCTTTTGGCGAATTAAGCTCCTAAAGCGCGTATTTATTAATGGAATTTTACTCTGTTCATTTAATGTCAAGCGAATTTTACTGACAGAGAAATTTAAATTTTAGTTACAAAGACACTAAGGTATATTAAGAATTTTAAAACTGCGAAGAGAGTAAAATAATCTGGCACATTTGAAGAAAAAATTTGTACAAAATCTTTGAAAATCGGCAAAGCACTTTAATACAGATTTGATCAGTTCAAGAGTGGTAACATTATATAAATATACGTACGTTAAACAATAGAAATTTTTTTATCACATACGCAAATAAAAATGAATAAACGTGCACGCATATTCGAAAGCATCTTAATACCTCTATAATAACGACGTCGTAAGGAGGATCTTGCGGCGGATTCTCGATCAGTTCTCGCATCTTCGGATGATCGAGCAGTTTACAATTCGCCGTTCCGGCTATATAAGTTAAAAAGGCCACGGATAAGGAATTGAATCCTTTGATATCCGACGCGGTGATATTGTTCGTAGCATACGGGAGACTGCCTTCCAGGCTGATATCCGTGTAATTAGGTATCGGCTTCTTCAGCGGGAAATGCGTGACCACGTCCACCTGATGACCGCGTTTTGCCAAGCCCTTCATTAATTCTTCCTGCATGACCCAGTGACTCTTGCCTTGTAACGGGAACACTCCGAGGATCCGGTAACCGTTAACAACTTGATCGTAGGTTAGTATCGCGAAAACAATCCGTAGTAGCTCCATGCCGATTTGATAGTCGTCACGATTCTACGTTTAATACGCGTTATATCCAATTTAACCGACGTGCCTGACAGAATCTCTGATACGAGTAACAAGTGGTAGCTGGTCAAGTGCGATGACGAATCGCACTATCTCTGAAAAAGCATTAATCACTTGTAAAAACAAGATGATACATTTTTTTTTTTTTTTTTTTTTTTTTTTTTTTTTTTTTTGTCAGATTTGTCTTTGTATTATGTATAATTTCCATTTAAGAAGAATTATACGCTAGCTCCTATTGGTATTTCAGAACTGTATGCCTTGTGTAAATGTACGTTTCATATTTATAAATATCAACGGTTCACTAGTCGATAATATCCAAAACAATCACTTTGTCCTTCAATTTATTATGTCTCGTATTCTTAGATCGCTACTGTATCAATATTAAATGCGAAATTTCTTATCACGAAATAATCATAGAAATTTGCAAATAAGCTTGCTTGTATTAATTCTTGAAGGTAAATTTTTCTATCGTCGATATAAATAGATTAGAGACTCTTAAAACCCAATGATATAAATTTTGTGCTTAAATTTCTGTATGCGTGTTTTTCTTACCTTTTTCTATCTTCAAAAATCTCTTTATTATCGATTTCGAGCGTCACCGTATATGACGCTATATTACAATCAGATAAGAAAAACTGCCAATCACTCACTGTTCGATAATACAACGATTGCTTATCAAGTTATACTAGTTGACGAAAGAGACAATTCTAATGTGTTTCGAGATGTTTGTTAAACATTGTTAAACACACATATCGTCCAAAGAGAATATATTTCACAACTGTACAGTACTGACAATCGTGAGAGCACTGATCGTTCTCTCGCCAGAGGAAAGATAATATACGATAATGAAAGAGATGAGTGGTGGTGGCAAAATGGTGGTACGTCTCCGATGTTATGTTTTATGCGTGATGGACTTGAATCTTTTGTCGAAATCTATCTGAAAACCTTTACGAGAAATACCAGAGTATGGTTTCCACTTCATTTTTTTTTGTCTAACTTTTGCAATAATACATATTTTCGTCTAGTACGGTTTATTCGTATTTGGACACAATCTTCAAAATAAATAGAACAGATTATATTAGCGAATTGCGCCGAATCATCGCAATTTAAATCTTTTTAAAATAGTCTTTTCACAAAATATTAATTTATGATTTTAATTTTGTTTCTTTTATGATAATAAGAAAAGAATATTATCATTAAATAAGAATAACTTTTTCAATGTAATCACTCGTTTATCTCCGATTTTCTCTTATAGTTATCATGCGTTTATATAATTGTTGCGATATTCGTTAAGAAATGTTATGTTACATATCAAATATTGTAATATTAAATATTGGCACTTTTTCTATATTAATCTTAAAAAGCTCTACTTTGAACCCAAATGGATTTCGATATTTTTATCTTCCGCCAGAATTTTCATACGAAAAAATTCATGGAAAAAATTTCGCCGCTTTTTCCCAAGCAAGTATTTTTTACGCATAACATACGTAGATGCACAAATATGATGTAAAATAAACTCGAGAATTCGTTGAATCTCAATGTGCAGTTTAAAGCTACCCGCATTTTATGGCTAATACATAAAAGTCAAATTTTCAGAATTTTCTTCTTTTTGCGTTCGCAAATATACCCAAGTATAATAAAAAATATATATATATATATATATATATATATATATGTATATATAATTACGATGATATTCTCCGAGATTTTTTTAACAATTTTGCATGATAATCTTTGATTGAGCAAAAATTAAGTAACAGAATTTGTCAGGAATCTTTTGGTTTTCAGTTTTAAAAATAATTAAACTCTAAATTAAAATTCCATCAGAGTAAATCCATAATCAGAGTAAGTTTGAAGGGTAAATTTCATTATTCGTTTGCCTTATTGAAATTTACTTTATCGTGCGAAATTTTATAATTTAAAAAAGATATTTTTATATTTCAAACTTTTCAAGATTTTCTGTTCAAAGTAATTTTTCTGAGTTTGATGCGCATAAGGCAGTTTTTTTTTGATTGTATCTAAAAGCGATTCTATTAGCCACAGGGGTTTTCAAAATGTATGCACTTTGAAATTGTTTCTAATGTAAAATATTTAAGTAACATCTATTTTATGTACGCAAACGCACAATGCTCTACTCGGACATATACCATATATATATAAACGTTTATGTGACGAGTATTATAGATGAATGAAATTTTTATAACAGAGGTGGACACACACAAACGTTAGTTTCGGAAAATTTGCTTGTGTTATTTCTGCAAATCGAAGGGAAAATTTTCTATATGGCTTTTCCATTTTCGTTCTTTCAGTGACGCGCGGTCGCACTGAATTAGTATTATGTTCCTCTCTCAGACTAATTACACGAGGGAGGAAAGAGGATGATTTTATTTTCAATAAAAGATGGCAAAATTGCGAGAGACCTCGAATGAAATCCGTGTTATCAGCGTTTCTTCGAGAATTGAATCTTGTGAGCAAATGCAAACTTTCCCCAAGCCCGTAACCACGATAGTATCCCTTAAACGTGATTTTGTTATTAATGCAACAAGCAGTAAGAAAGTTGGTTCATCTTTCATACATAATGTGTTATATAACTTCTTTTTATATTTATAAAAAAAAAATGTATTTACATATTTATCCATAATATAAATGATGTTGTGACACTACGTAGATAATAAAAAGAAGTCAATTATGAAATATCTCAATTATGATTTTACATACACGCACACGCACGCACGCACACAATATTCCGGAATTACAATAATTTATCGACCCCCCCCCTTTCTTTTTTTTGCGAATTTGAGATCGATTATCGCTTAGCGAATCATTGTAACCAGTCTATTTTACGGTGTTTCATACAAAATATGTATCACAATATTTCACAATTTATGTGTCCATATAAACGTGCATTAATCTGTAAAACTACAAATATAAACGTGCAAACAAGTAAAGTAAAATCTGTTTTACTCATCTGTAGGAAGATTGTATATATCACTCTTCGTATATAAAGAGCACATCTTTTATGGGATAATATATACATATATTATATTTCTATAAATAAATTTTTAGTGATCGGTAATGAGTAATATATCGCGCGCTTCGTGTCTTTACGAGCGTCGTAAAGAATCCACGAGAAGATTTGTTCAATTTGTCCTAACCAATCGACACTACAATGTTTTGCTCGCGATACTGTTATATCGTCCCACGCAATTTCTCATATATATATATATATATATATATATATATATATATATATATATATCGAAATTTAATCACGACGAATTGTAACAAACGCCTTTTACGAGATTATTGATCTACCCTCCATCCCTTTGTATTGTATAATCACTTATACTCAAATTTCTATTTCAGAACCGTATTGTCGACTCACATTCGATGGGTGGTCCTGTTGGCCGAACACTCGAGCGGGATCGACCGTGTATGCGCCCTGCCCGAATTTCATCACCGGTTTCGACACATCGTGTAAGTACACGCTAATATCTATTACGATTTCAAATTCATAGCTATTATTTTCCCCATGGTTACCAACGTAAAATGAATGATTAATCGTTTATGTGAGTTATTTAAACGAGATACATTTGAAATTTTGCGCGTTCTGCATAGATCAAAAACAAAGATATCTCACATATAATTCTTATAATTTCCTGAAAAGATTAAATCACATTTTGGCATCTCAAATCTTATATTTTTACCTCCCCACTCTCTCTTCTCGCTATTATATTAATGATATTAAAAATTTATCACACTTTTTATAAATGTGATAAATATGATATTTTCATAATAATTTGATAATTTTATCGTCGGAAAAATACACATTATCAGTTCACTTACCCAACGATATTAAATTATTTCCATTTGACCTTGTTGAATACTCGTTTCGCACAATCTGCAATTTGCGAGAGAATTTGCGACAGATTTCCGTTCACATAATGTCTGTCGATACATTAATGGATATGTTTAGCGTCTTGGGGCTCGATAGCATTATTTACGTTGATGTTAACACAGAAATGCAAATATTGTTTGAGCTACTCAAAATTATAAAATTTATATTGAAATTTGAAAAGTACTTTTAAGAATAGTATAAAATCTTTTATCGTTACCGTTTCAAAATTTCGATTATATATTCTATATTTTATAAAACATACTAGTTTTTGAGCAAAGATACTAATGGGATTAATAAGTATTTATAAAAGAAAGTGTGTCGCAAAGAATGCATCTATTATTGGCTCGATTAAATGCTTACTACATAATTTAATAATTGATATAACATGTTAATGCGTATTGATAAAAACATATATACGTACATGTACATTATACATTATGAAGATAGAAGACGAATGCATGCTCTGTAACGACATATTTACATTTACCGATGCCATGAAAAAAAATCTTTATTACATAATATTGGCACATCGTGCTTTTTATTTTTTCTGTTTTACATAAAATTAACAAGCAATTCTTGTATTTTATTCGAGGTTTTCTATTTCTAAAAAAATTGTCCATTAAAAATCTTAAACTTTAAACCTCCGAAAATGGAAAGAAAAACGGTTTCTTCTAAACTTTATTTATGATCACTGTGTGTGTGTGTGTGTGTGTGTGTGTGTGTGTTTCTTAAAGAGAAATTTGCGCACAAAGCTTTTTAACATATATGAAAATATTTGCAATGAAATTAGCAATTATATATATATAATAAAGTATTACTATTTATATTTGCAAATTATTATCGCGGAGCAAATTGCGTATAAAATTCATATTTGATATTCCATTCGTTCGATCGGTTTAATCGAATATGATACTTTTGAAGTCCAACACATTCAAATGATCATATAAAACGCTAGTGATAGCAGGATTTCTCATTTCTTGAAACTTTACGATGATCTGATCGTATCTTGTCGCAAGATTCTTCAAAGTCACCGGCGATAACATTGTCACAGCCATGAAACAGGAATCCGTGTTATTAGCTTTAATAAGACCTTCTATTACAGTAAGCTTGAATTCTTCTAAATTGGTATGACGTTCAAATACACGATCCAGGAAATGATCGAGAATCTTGGCCATGAAATGCACTAATGATGACGAGAAAATCTTGACTAATTCCGGCAGGTGTTGACCGAATTGCAGGCCGAAACATTTATCGGTTGACGTGCACTCTTGCAGTTTTTTCGCATAGGTTAACAGCAAATAAGACCTCACGTCCTGCGTAGGTACCAAGACGGATGAAAATATCTTGAGCATATCGTCGACGAATCGCATATCGGTAGACTTGTTTGAGGAAAATCTGTTGACATAGCTAACGACGAAATCTTCCACAAATAGATGTACAGCGTTATTGTACGGAAAGAAACGTGATTTTTTAGGATGGGTTGTGTTCCAATGCGCCTTCAGTATGGAACGAAAGATATTGATGAATTCCTTACTACGTATTGTAAATTTAGTCTCATCTTCCGGGAAAAGATATAACATCGAGAAACGTCTCGCAGCCATGGATAAATCAACATCGACGATAAATAAATATTTTTTCATTATATCTTGAGTGAAATTTTCGGACAGAAGATTGCAAACGGGTGCGGTAATCTCTTCCAGGAAATTAATTATATATTTATTCGTCTTCTGAGCGTCCAATCCTAACAATTCAAGATCATTTATTACTTCGAGCCATATTTCAAAGTATTTGGAGACATATTCATTGGGAATGCTGGGAAGAAGTTTCATTTGCGAAAGTAGTTCTTCATCTTTGAGATGCATCGTGTGTGTTATTAAGCAATATAGAGACCAATTGTCCGGGTTTGGTGCCATAGACAAGAGTTTCTGTACCGCCTCGAATATAACTTGTCGTATGGAATGATGACTCTCGAGAGTCCACATCTCTCGCAGAAACTCGGTAAGCTCGTCCATGGGAGCTATTTGATACATCAGCCTGACCCCGTGCTTCCGCGCGCCGACACGCATTTTATACAACTTGCGCGCGAATGACAATACTTTCGGCAAACAAGATCGCCTACTAACATTTGTTAGGGTCATCAGCGCTATCGATAAGTAATCTCCTTCGCATAATTTGGCTACGAGTTCGAGAGGTACTGGCGGATTGGAAAGTCTCATGATCGATGGTAAATGACGCACGAGTTCGTAATTTTTGCTGGCGTCCGGATGACCGGCATCAATCGTTGTTTCCGTAGGTACGAGGGATTCTATCAGTTTTGTCAGTGTGTCACCGTGAAGTAGTATTGCCAGGATAGTCAAGGTAGAAGTCATATCGTTCGTATCTTTATATTCTTTATGTTGGTGCAAATAATTCATGCAACTCTCGACAAATCTGATGGGTATGTCCTCGTACCAGCGCGTAGCTCTGACGAAACGTTGCACTTGCTTGCACAAGTGCTGCTCCTTGCATTTCACCAAATAGTATTCCCAATTATGAAGTATATCTTGCGGATTTTTCTTCAATAGAGCGAGCGCCTCGCCTGACTTTATCATGTCCGCGATCTTCTTCCGGTGGTCCAAGGTGCGATACAATTCCGGTTCTTGTTTTTGCAATATCTTCAATATATTCCGCATATCCGAAACGAACATGCTGTCGGATGATATTATTGCCCGTATATCATTTAATAGCCAATCATAGCTTTTAATCGTCATACGCTCTATCTTCGTACCTGATTTTTTGCATCTGTCGTTAAAGTCGTACATTGCCACGGTGAAGCGGCACAAGATGTGTTTCTTATAATCGGTTCCATGGTTTAGCCATGTATCGAGATTTTTTGGAATAATTTCTGCGAAAGTTACAAGACATTTTCTCTCGTACTGTGGATATTCTTTGAGTAGATTAAACTTTATGTACCATCGATTTTTTACATCTATCAACATGCAAAGTAGCTCGTCGATTGGCATATTGTAAATAAGTCTGAAATGTATAATAGCTTCGATCATTCCTTCCACCGTACATCCGTATTTTACATAAAACAATTTTGTAATGTCGAACAGAAGGGAGTTGAGTTTCTCGTTTAAATGAGGTATATCGTATAATAGTAAAAGATGATCCATTGTTCGTTGGAATACCATAAACTCCTCGTTTTTATGCCTGTTTAAGAAATATTTCAAACTGTCGGTTAACGCATCATCATTCTCATTGATCTTGCAAGCGTAAAACATTTGGAGAATGAGATCAAGTCGATCTACATCAATTGAAGCTTTACTTATTTTTTCCTTAATAACCGGTATCCCTTCGTTAACGGGTAAATAACAGATCCAAGCTCTCTCGTATTTCTTTATTATATTATTATACTGGACTTCTCCCAATTTCTCCTTCTCGAGCTTAATTCTAGCTTGCTCGATCCGTTCTTCGGCAGGTAATACTCGCAACAACGCGGGCGTTATATTTTTGTCCTCGTCGAGAAGTTCAGTACCGTATTTTGTCATGTAGGATTTACGGAGCAGTTTGTATCTTTCATTTTGTGGATAGTATTCTAAGTATTTGAGGATGCTATCTGTGTCGAAGCAAGAACTCTTCGCGGGCAATAGACCTATAAATATACTTTCCATTAGTTCTATGCTGATCTTTCTGAGCGGTAAGATATTGATGTACAAACGCGGTTTTTTATTCAAGTATCGCTGTCCTTTCTTCAAGAATATCTCGGCGCATGTGTTACTCAAAGTAATTTTTGGCGGATTAGCTTCGTGCATCTCGAGCAGTTCTGCGAAAGCATCCGCTCGCTTTTTCACTAATTTAGGCAGTAAAAATTTGTATTTATCGATATCGACCGGGAAAGGAGCGCGTTCGGTCGCGTTTACGGGTTTTAACAATTTGAGATAGCGCACGATAAGATCCGGATTCTTGCGGAAAATCTTTTTAACAATCCCAACTGATAGCACGAGCTTTTGCTGTTCGACTGTTTTATAAACGAAAGCCTCGTCGCAAGCCGCGATCAGCGGATAAGCGTTATAAATACCGTAAATAGATGCTATTTTCGTGAACAATTGCTGCGCCAATTCCGGATCAGTCAATCGATTTGCGAGTGCGGTCACGATACGTACCCTCGTTTTCATAGAGACGTAAGGGAAGACATGTTCACAAAAGTACTCGGCGTTGACAATACTCTTGTGGCTGCCATCGAAGAACCAAGCGGCCTTAAGAGCACGATTCACTATCGTCCAATCCTCGGATTTAAGGGCGGACGTTATATCCTCGTATTTCTTTTTATTCACCGCGATTTCCACTCGCAATATAGGCAGCAATTCCTGTGGAAGTTGCTCGGGATCCCCGCTGGCCTGGTACGAAGTTAATTTTCCAATCCAACATAGCTTCTGGCTGGCGGTATTGCCTGGCACCGCTTGAATCGCGCGCAGATACGGTATCTGCAGATCACTTTGCATTTCATGCATTATCCCGTACCACTTGACGACCAACGAGCGCGAACGAAAGATATCTCAGTATACTCGGGTATATAAATATTTCGCAAAATAATGTTTGTTAACCCTCGCTGTGTGTTTGTTATTCTGTCGCGTTATCCGGCGAAACCATCGCTCCGGGGGCAAATACAAAATAATTATCTTGTTTGTTTCATTCGTGTCGGTCGAAGATCACATCGATCCGGGATCGATACTTTTGACGTGTCCCTGGTAACGAGATTTTTTTCACTCGAAAGATGCGATTACTGCAAATTTTGATGCGAGCCGTTTCCGAAATGCACGATGCACGGAAGTATGTGACGCGAGCCGAAGTATGCGACAAAAAACGGATGGTCGCCAAAGGCAACGCGCGAAGGCAACTTCTCTTCTCACGCCCGTATGTAACTAATATAAAAGTTAAACGTCACTCGCGCGCACTGAAACATTGTAACGCGATATTTATATACACAGAGTATCTTATACATTCCATGTATAATTTGTACTCAGTTTAAGATTAGTTCAAGTTGAACAAGCGATTGCGCAACGTTTCGTAAATCCTAGTCTTCTCCGCACCGGTATGCAGCTTTTCCATTTTTCCTTATTTACTCTCGCAAGATGATTCACGCAACGATCGGTGAACGATATGTGTTTCAAGTTGCCAGAGAACCGAACAATCACGAGTGAAGACGAGTAAACGTCCATGGAAGAGGCGCATGCGTCTCGTGATTCGATGCGTTCTATCGTTCAACGTTGAAGGCAACAATGCCATCACAATGCCTTCTCAGGACTGTACTGCGAAAGATTAGTTCACTCGACTGTCAGGTAGTGTGCGGAGCTTGTATCGTTATTTTTCTCTAAATCTATTCTTAGATAAACAAAACTTTTGCCACAGCGTAAAAAAATTGTAGAATAACTCATCGCGTATATGTGAAAAGTTTAGTTAGATATAATCGTAGATAGAAAGTGATTTATAGAGTGGTTAATTTTTGCACGCATTATACAATGGAGATAAAAGACCTTGCAAACGAAACTATGAAAAAAAACATTTCTGTCATCTATCAAAATATTTCGCAGGCGTGATATTACCGGCTTGTAATAAATAGATTTAATGGAGCTTCAAAAGGCGCAGGACTATTTATATTAAATAATAAACTATAATAAAAAAGTATACTACCTGTCAGACATTCACGAAAACATTAATTCCTTCCCATGACCGTGTTCAATACGGGGGGGGGGGGGGAAGTTACCATAGCTATATTATTTTGTATTATTTTGTTGAATACATTTATATATTTTCTTTATTTTTCGTTATTTAAGTTTTATGTTATGGTTCTCTTTAACTCTTTTAATCGGGTAATCTTTATTGTACTCAGAAATTTCATGGTCTCGTACAGATTATATTAAGATTAGTTTTTTATTGGATAGGAAATAGAAAAAAATCTGCGTAATTCAAATTATCTACAGTTTAACGCGATAAAATCGAGATGGGTCATCCATCACTTTTCAAATTTTGACAACAAATAACATTTGCAAAGAGTTTTCTGTTTCTATGGACTTAACTGTTAATCTTTTGACATTCCTGATAACAAAAATTGATTTGTAATTTAAAGTACAAAAAGAGTGAATGAATAAAAAATACATTATTATTACAAATGTAAAATATACTAGAAAAAGTCAATTTTCTATTGCCGATTAGATTTTGCGGACAGAATGATCACAGCTTATGTTTCATATTCTTCCAGTCCCAGCGCTGTTCTCCTTTACGAAAGGTTTTCATTCCAGGTTCAATATTAATGTTTAAATAATCGTATACATTTCCGCCGTGCTTCAACGGCGTCCACTTAATTGGAGTCAAGTTCGTAATCACGGGTGTTGGATTCCTAGAAATGGATTAAGAATTAATTATTAATACACGATTGTAAAATTACGTAAAAATTATCAAGTACCCTGTTTTAGCAAAATCCGTCCACATCTGCGTTAAACGATTCATTATCTTGTAATCTTTCGAATCAGATGCAAGTGTTGAAAAGCCCAAATATTTTATCATATAAGGATAAAATAAGTAAAAAAGTTCCTCAGAGTGAGTCACACCTGTGTAAAATATTGATATATGCAATAAAAATGAATACTAAAAGAAAATATAATTTTTATTTTAAAATTTTATTTTTGCTATTTCTGGAAACTAAAAGAGAGAGAGAGAGAGAGAGAGAGAGAGAGAGAGAGAGAGAGAGAGAGAGAGAGAGAGAGAGAGAATATGATTCAAATATCCTCTTCTCATAATAAAATATTAATAAATTTTTTAAATTCTTATCTAATAAAATATTTCACAACAGAACTACGTTCGCTTTCTCTTTTTTGCAGTCATATAAATTATTGTTAGAATATGTTTTTTATATATTTCTTGTTTCAAGCTTATAATATAAGCATATTTGTATCTGTTAAGGATCAGTGATTCTTATAAACTTCTTATGAACTTGAATAAATTAACAAAGTTGTACCTGGAAGCGTAATGTTTAAGAATTTCTTCCAGGGAGAAGTTTCACTTTCATATGAAAATATGTACAAATAGGTCGGCTCATTAGTATCAGAGCTCATTTGAGTATCGGCTATCTCCATAATGCCGCGATAAAAAAGTACATCGCCTAAAAAATCAGCGTAATTAATTAGAGCTTCTTCTGACACTGTTTTATTACCAAAGTATAAAAATCGTAATTCCTCGATTGTGATCGGTATCTGTGGTAGTGTAGACAAAACTCTAGGTAAGATGGTCTTCTTGAAATCGGAATCCAGTTCTTTAAAAGTCTCCTTGTTTAAGCCTGGAATCATTTAAAGAGTATGATTACTGCATAATGATCATCATCACAAGATGCTACGTGTTTCAAACGAATAATATTTCAGAAAAAAATTTTTCAAGAAACGATCAATCTCGTAAAAAATTATAGCCCAAGAAAAATCAATTTTCAAAATATTATATTAAATTTTTTATACACACAATTTGTAGAGTCTAAGAATAATGCGGCACATGTATGTGATACCGTATATCTGTATACTGTATACTATATATGTGATATTAGATGAGATACTGTATATCTCTTTCAAAGTATCCAGTATGCATACGTATACATGTATATTTGAATAAAGTGTAAAAAATACCCCCGTTAAACTTAGCCTTCCAAATTTATTTAGCTTTGATTGGGAGGGTGAGGGGGGTGGGGGCTAACTTAATAAGGGTGTAAAAAATACGACGAGCATAATGCTATTTTGAACTGAATGATTATTTTGACGCATAATTATGATTTTTATGCATTTGGAATTAATAAAAAAATCCTAATTTATCAGCGCTATTTACATATGTATATCTATAACATTATTCATAAAAATATTATTTTAATTATTATTTTAATATCGAAAGTGCTTAGATTATTCAGTACTAGTATTGTACAATATTACTCTTATTGTTAGCACAGATCACATTGCGCGAAAATTTGTATATAGAGATAGAATTAGTAAGACTCAAATAAACGTACGTCTGATGAGGTTGCTACATGCAAAGTAAGATCCTTCGCAACTGTTACAACCTAAAATATATGGCACTTTAACTTGACGGCGTATTAACGTGCTTGGATGTTCCGAGAAAAATGGATTCGGCGATTCGTGATCTAAACTGGGCGTAAACGCTATTACATGTTGTAGACATTCCTGTAAGAATATATCACCGAACAAAATATTTAAGTCGAATAGTCCATAAATATCTAATTCGTAGCACTTTTACATTATAATAGAATGTTAAAATATTTACTGTTTTTGTCAGCAACTTCTGTTCGGCTTCTCTGAGTTTCCTCGCGTCGATCGTTTTGAGAAATTCATAGGCGACCTTCGGATCTGAGGTCGCTCTACCGAGGTACTCGGCTAATTGGAAACCTTTGTTCATCGCTTTATTTGTCCATTCATTAAAAGCCCAAGGATTTGCGGCGACGCCGCTTTGCGAAATCGCTTTGTGAAATAAACCTGTAGAACGCATTCGCAAGATTTTCTTTCTCTTCTGTATAATTACGATAACATACAGGATACCATCTTAGAATCGATCTTTTTAATTATTGATTCCTTGAGCAGTTTGCAAACTCGATATTTCCAATCTTTTGTTATCGAAAATATTGAGTTAAGTTATATATATATATATATATATATATATATATATATATATATATATATATATCAATTATTATTAAAACTTTTTTACATATTTATTTTGCAATTCGAATTTCAGAATATTTAAATCAACATTCCTTGAAAATATAATTTAATTGAAACTATAATAAATGGTCTTATTCCATTTTATCGATTCGAGAAGATCTTTTTAACATTTTCCGTCTCGGAATGTATTAGCCAATGAATCTATGATTAAATGACTGATTCTGAGACACTGTGCATCGATAAACCTGTAATTGATACCTTCGCTTAATGGAGACAGAGTCAAATAATGTACGATGGCTCCGCCAGCGCTTTCGCCAAAGATGGTGACATTTTCTGGATCTCCGGTGAACTTCGATATATTCTTTTGAACCCATCGTAATGCCATGACAACATCCTTCATACCTTGATTGCCCGTTGCCACTTCATCGTTAAGATTTAAGAAACCTGAAATTATAACGTCTTATAAAGGGTACTTATGTCTCTTGCAGGGAATTACTCATATCAGAAGAAGATTACTCCCCTACAACATATTTAATTAGCGATAAAATCGGAGGTGTGTTATCTTTTATGCAGTTTCATCTTCTCTTTCTCACAAAATTTCATTAATAAAAAATTTAAAAATTGACTTTTTTTTTCCCCCAAAAACAACCAATTTTTTACAACATAATTTTTTTATTATGATACGGATTAATGTATCAATTTAACGTACCGAGAACGCCTAGTCTATAATTTAACGTGACCAATACCACGTCCTTCCGGACAATATAATCGGGACCGTAAATGAATGCATCACCGGAACCTATGCTAAAACCGCCGCCGTGTATCCACACCATAACCGGACGTTTTCTCCATGATTCGATGTCTACGGTGTACACGTTTAAGTAGAGGCAATCCTCGTCGCCGATCATTTCGCGCGTGGTAAGATCCTTCTGAACGGCGACATTTCCGTGTTTTGAAGAATCTCTGCTGCCTGACCATGGTTCTGGCGGTGCCGGATCCTAAATATATATAAATCGCCTCTGTGATTATTATATATCTCTCTCTGATATAATATCTTTATCTTGAATAAGAAATATACGCGCGTGCAATGAATAACTCCCGCAATTTGTCCCACTTTGTAGTTTTTTTCCTCTGTTTAATCGACATTTGCAGAAAATTGACAAAGTGGTAATAGAAATCGGCACACGCCGGTTCTTCATTGAACAAGTCTTGCTTATTCGAAACTGAATATTAATCCTTCCATCGTCGTCAATGAACAAAAAAGTCTATTTTCGTGAAGAAAACGCAGAGTATGATTATATACAATATAAAAAAACATGCGCGCGTTTATGTGTACATCCTTAAATTACATATATTTAAAATTTGTTATATTGGCGTGTGTGTGTGTGTGTGTGTGTGTGTGTGTGTGTGTGTGTGTGTGTGTGTGTGTGTGTGTGTGTGATTTTCTTGTTTTACTATGATAAATTTTTATTGACGATGCATAGAATGTAACGTTGTTTTTAAACACTTGAATTAGAACAATTTTGCAATGTTGAAATATAATATTTAGAGATAACTTTTTTTTTGCTGTACATTGTGTGTTTCCAAGATTAAGGATTATCGCGAGAATTCTAAACAATATATATATAATAGTAATAATATACCTAATATACCTATAGTAGTAATAATATACCTAACTTAAGCAATAAACCAGATGAGACACAGTCGAGCATTCTCAAGAGTTAAATTGGCAAGAATACTCGACTGTAATTGATCGATTCGTTTACTATTGTATACTTAAGTTCTACCGCTTACGTTTTTATGTGTGCTTTAGTTACACAAATCTTATATCTCTAATAGCGATAAAATTAATTTATACATAAATTGTTGAAAGAAAAACTCTTCAAGCGATTACATCTGAGAATGTCATTGTTTTAATTTAAAAATTAACTTATATAAGGATTACTTCTTTTTTAATTTTCTAAAACTGTTTTTTAGGATTGCTCGCAAATTACTCAATGGTGATTGATCATTTCCCAAATTGTTTGCAATTGTTTAATATAAGATTATCTGACAAAATATTAAGAAAACTAGAAAAAGTTTTCACTTCATGTCATTTACCTAATTATTATATTTATTTAACTGTAATTTCTTTACATAACCAACTTCTCTCTCTCTCTCTCTCTCTCTCTCTCTCTCTCTCTCTCTCTCTCTTTTCCTATCTCTCGAATCCCAACTCTGGATCGAATTCTGAATAAACTGTCGCTTGAATCACACGTTAAATAACAAAAATAAAGGAGTGTGAGATATTTACCTTGAATCTGAGTTTACCAACCGGTGGTTTTGCATACGGTATTCCTCGGAAAGTTATGTAATTGCCACCCTGAATATTTTCGTCGATGATACCGATTAATTTTCCTTCACGCACGTTTACGACCACTCTGTTGCTGTTCATGATGGACACTGAAGAATGACGACGGAACGGCGCTAATAAGCTGACCGATCTACGCAACATGACTGTCGACGTGTCTCTGTCGAAATTATGCAACCATATTTACACTCGTGCAATCGAACATCCAAGCATGATTGTTGAACGGCGCGAGTGACTTGCGAGTGATTGAATGATTCGCGAATGATTCACTATTTCTCAATGACTCATTGTTTATGATACATTATCAGTAATGCCGCTGATAATTAGATAGTATCATAACAAGCAAATATAAATCCACGTTTAAAGCAGAAAAAGATAATGCATTAGAAAAGAATATGAATTAAATTTAACAATATCTTTTTTCTGAAAATTCTCTCATTATTTCGTGCATTTTCGTTAAAATTGGAGTTATATAATGATCAGTATATCACATGATTTGATAGTGTTAATAAAAAATATATTGTAGTATCTATTGTGATTTTTCGGGAGATTTAACATTCCCCCCCCCCCCCCCTCCCCAAGAGCAGCGAATGCAAAAATATATCAAAATATAAAAAGAAAAAAAAATACATGGAGAAAGAACTATATTTTTAAAGAATATACTTTTTACATGTATGATATGATGTGTCCTTGGCAAAGAATTGTAAAACCCTTTTGATCAAAAATACATTTATTCTTTTTCTTAGTGTTGCTGCATTCGACAATGCATGTATAATTAAGTAATGAAACACAAATCGAGCGATTGCATTCATTACTTATGAATAAATTTTATAAATACAAAAGATTTAGAAACAATGTATACATTTATATATTTATATTTAATTGACGACAAAATATACTTTAAAAAAATTTTAATGCGCGCGTATTTTAACGGAATATTATTCTAATTTATGTCCAATCTTCCAATCCCATCGTTGTTTTTCTTTACAAAGACTCTCCATTTGAGGTTTAATATTAATGTTTAAATAATCATATGCATTTTCATTTTTTAATGGTGTCCATTTATAATTAGCTGAAGTCAAATCTTTATTAGCAGGTGTTGGATTTCTGAAATAAATAGCTGATTGATTATTAGTACGCGACTATATGACATTACAAGAAATATTCGTAAGAAGTGCCAAGTTTCTGTGATACCCTGTTTTAGCAAAATCTGTCCACATCTGCGTTAAACAATTTATTATTCTGTAATCATCCGAATCAGGTGCAGCTGGTGACAAGCCCAAATCTTTCATCAAATGAGGATAAAATAAGTAACCCAGCTCCTCTATGTGAGTTATACCTGATGTGAAAAATTCTTATGCGGTAAATTAAACTTAAAAATTATAATAATCTCCGACATATCACAAGTACAATCTTTTAATATTTTTCTAAATATCTATTTACATCAAATTGAATTGAAAGCTCTAATGTATAATATTAGATAATTATATCAATATATAAGGGATCGGGCTATGTGAGAGCCAGGCGCGATAAATGAAGGGCAAATTCTTTCTTTTTAGTTTATCTTTATTGATAGTTCAATTTTGTAGATCCGGTTTTTGATCTTGAATTATAATATCATCAGCAACTGTTACAATATTATACATGAAACTTAATATTTGGATAATTTGCTGCGTTAATTTTGTGCAATTGTAAACTCTCACGTGATATGTTAAAGCGCATCAATGTGATATATAAGATTTCATGCAAAGATTGCAACGCATCATTATGTCGGAAGTAAACAACTGGATTATTAAAAACAATATTAGCCGAATATCGCAATCAATCGTAATCAATAGTAATACAGCCAGCAATCTCTTATCACGGATCACAGATTGAGTAATCTTAAGTCCGCATAGAATGAAGTGAGACCATCTGCCTTGTGACACTATGTAATTTTCTCGCATTATAAGCATGGCGCTATCTTTCTTAGTTTACGTTTTATGATGGTTTGAATGAGGTTCGTCGTTCGATCTATGTGAGCTTAGCACCCGACTTTAATAAAAAAATTTTTTCGTACATGCATTCGATTACGCTCGGTTTGTACCCGTTTGTACCGCTTTCCGTTTCGTTTGTACCCCTACGGGGGTGAAAGTACCGAATTTTCAAAATAAGGATAAGAGCTAACTCTGCCATTTTTAGAAAATCTAAAAAAAAGAAAAAAAAATATTACGTCGCGAAAAATATTACGTCTAGAAAATCGCTTCTAACGAATACAACCTCATTCAAATCATCATAAAACGTAAACTAAGAACGATAACGTCATGTTCGTGGTGTGAGAAAGTTGTTAAAGAATCCTACTACACAATGCCACAAGGCGGATGGCGCTCCACGTCATCGTATTCGGATGCTTTTTTTTAACTTCAGTTTCTTTATGGACGGCCCTTATATACCGTTCGCGGCGATGGAAATACTCGCGTGACATTCAGCCGAATTCTTCAACATCGCACAATTGCGCACGGTTCACCGAGTTCGAGACAGACCGTATGTGATTCTTAACCTAAATTAACATATCACGCTAATATTTACAATTGTACAACCGAATGATCCGAATATTAAATTGCTGATGATAGTCCAAATCAGAGATCGAAACATACGAAACTATCAATAAAGACAAACTAAAAAGAAAGAATTTGCGCTTCATTTACCGCGCCTGACTCTCACTCAGCCCGATTTCCAATTATTGATATCTATTGTATATTTATAGTTCTTTTTAATAAAATTATTTCGGAACCACATCTCTCTCTTTGTTATTTTACAGTCACATATAGAGATCTAAGGACATTTAACTTCACAGTTATGAACGTATTCTTCTCTATAAGATAAATAATTCTTACATAGTTCTAAATTAATTAAAAATGCAATACCTGAAAGTTGAATATCAAATATATTTTTCATGGGAGAAGTTTTACTTTCATATGAAAACTTGTACAAGTATATCGGCTTGTTAGTACCAGAATTTATTTGAGTATCAACTGCTTCCATAATGCCTCTATAGAAACACTGATCGCTAAGAAAATCAGAGTGATTCATTAGAGTTTCCTCTGACACTTCTTTATCACCAAAATATAACGATCGCAAATCTGAGATCGTGATCGGTATCTGTGGTAATTGACACAAAATTCTAGGATGTATAATTTTCTTGAAATCAGAATCGACTTTCTTCAGAGTCTCTTTGCTTATATCTGAAACAATTTTAAATAAACATGTGACTGTTACTTTGAAACAAAACAGTTGCATTGACAAATAACTATGATTCCCACATGCGCATTTAAATGTTGCGTAGTGATGAGATTCAGAAATTTATTAACACTGATCAAATACATATATTATGACGTTGTACATCAAAATAATTTTTATCATTGATGATCGGTTTTTTATGAAAATTTGTGCATCAATGATAAAAATTATTTTAATGTACAACGTCATAATATATGTATGTATTTGATCAGTGTGTGTGTGTGTGTGTGTGTGTGTGTGTGTGTGTGTGTCTATACACACACACACACACATATTGATATGTATGTATGTATGTATGTATGTATGCATGTATGTATGCATGTATGTATGCATGTATGTATGTATGTATGTATATAATGAAAAATAAAAGCAAATATAATAATATATTTACAGCCAAAAAATTTTCCTCGTAAGAAAAAATTGCCTTCGCAACTAACGTATCCAAATATAAGTGGCATTTTAATTCCATTACGTAATAATTTCGATGATTCTACCGGTAATAAAGGATTCGATGACTCGGAATCCATAGTCGGCGTAAATGCAATTGAAAGATTTAAGCGCACCTATAAGAACATATATTGCCAATAAAAGATGGTTTATTTTCACATGTATAATTTCATTGGACTATTATTGCAATAATCATAACAGAGCGTTGTGATATTTACTGCTTCTGTCAAGAAAAGCTCTATTTCTGCTTCTCTTAATTTTCTTGCGTCTATCTTTTTTAGAAATTTGTAGGCGACTTCCGTATCTGAAGTTGCCTTACCAAGTTTCTCGGCTAATTGCAGACCATTATTGATAGAAGCGTCCCGTCCAGTGAAACTCCAAGGATTATTCACGACGCCGCTTTGACATATCGCTTTATGAAATAAACCTATAAAGCATATTTATTCCATATAAAATTGGCACTCAAACAAGTTTAATACGATCTTATCGACATGAAATCTTGCTTTCCTTCTCTTCGACTTAATATAATACATGAGCTAGAATTAACTAGCGTGTTTCTAATTACCAATTTTCTGACCAAATTGGAGTCTCGATCTTTCTTTACTAAAAATATCGCGAAGGTTATGAGTTATTCTTTACATAGCTTTTAAAAGACGCCATTTTATAGTTTGTAATTGAAATCTAAGTTAAAACGGAAAAAAAGTCTAATCTGATAATTCTGGGATATACATATTGTATTTTTGTCTTTAATATATTATTAATATATGCATCAATATCATATCTCTTTTTGGTTCGTACCTTTAGTTAACGGCGAAATAGTCAGATAGTGAACAATCGCTCCACCTGCACTTTCACCAAAAATTGTGATGTTATTGGGATCTCCACCGAATTGCGATATATTTTTTTGAATCCATTGTAACGCCATAATTACATCTTTTAAGCCTTGATTTCCCGCTGCCATTTTATGATATAAATTGAGGAAACCTGAAGAGAGAATGAGAGAGATACATCGTTAATACATTTTCCTTTAGTAAACTTTATTTATTCGAAATATATAAATACAATACATAAAGATTTCCATGACTAAATAAATACCCTATTGATATGTATGTATTTCCTGAAGCCTTTTAATTATTTATAACTCAACAACGAAACGCGTATAACAGGTTTATAAATGAAATTTTCTTTACGAATTCTGAAAAAAAAAAAAAAAAAAAAAAAAAAAAAAAAAAAAAAAAAAGTTATGAAAACTGATTATTTGGAAAAAAAAACTTATACATATATACATGTAAATTATTTGGAATGTGAAAAAGAGATATAAATGTGTACACATGTTTATTCTGAAAAAAATAATCCAAATAACATACAATGATTATTTCGAATTAAATAACGTACCTAGAACACCTAATCTATAATTCAGAGTAACAAGTACTACGTCCTTCCGAATGATATGATCGGGACCATATAAAGACGAATCGCCGGAGCCCACATAAAAGCCACCACCATGTATCCACACCATTACTGCGCGCTTCTTTAAAGGCTCTGTATCCGTGGTGAACACATTCAAATAGAGACAATCTTCGTCGCCTATTACTTTATGCGTTAAAATATCCACTTGAACAGCGACGTTTCCGTATTTGGAAGCGTCTCGGTTGCCCGACCATGCTTCTGGTGGTACCGGATCCTACAATAAATACGTAAAATTTGTCAGTGAATTACTTTAGATATTTGTCTTTATTTTTTTACAATATTTATCTTTAGCAATAAATATATATATACAATTGTGATCTGTCTCGAACTTGACGATATCGTAATATCATAATTATTGAGAAAAATAAATTATGGATAAAAATTATCAATTTATATATTCACATCTTTTAGATATTGAACATAGTCAGAACTGAATATTATTCTTTTCGTTTTGCGTATCTAGAAGTGAATTATTATTTTTGAAGAGCGTTTCTATAAAGCTCAAATTTAAATAAATTTATTATACAATATTTTTCATGTTTCTAATTTTTTGAATGTCCCTTGAAACTTTCGAATATATGTATGAATTATAGTTACACAAACGTCTGCTCGCACAAATTTATCGTATGGCGCATAATATGCGTGCTCTTTCCCCTAAAGCCATATCAGGTAGAAAAACTTAAGCGGTAGAACTTAATAAGTAATCAATTAATCCTCTAAAGAATGATAGATTATATATCGAAAAGATTACTTTCAACAGTGATTGATCGATTTATTTACCGCTTAAGTTCTATTACTCAAGTTTTTTTATGTGCTTTAGTTACGTGATCACTGCAGCAAGAGAATTAATTTATGCTAAAAAAAATTGTTTAATCTCTCGATATGTTGGCACCTGCGAGCATTTATTATTGCGCGTTGTAATTTTTACAAGATATACAAGAAATTTGTCTGTCAAATCGCGCTTAAACTAATAAAATCAGCAATAATTATAATCTTTGATTATTTGCAATATAATTAGATTTTAATTTCCGCCCCTCCCCCCCCCCTCCCAAATATTTGGGTAAATTACTGCATTTTTTATAATTTACGATTTTATAGAACTATTCAATATAATGTATGTATATACAATAGACAATTTGTATCACTCGTCAATGTCAACAAAGATAATAATCACGGGATAAACAATAACTAAATTTTATTATTTTAACTATAAATCCTTTAACTGGGGCTCTTTGTTTTTTTTTTTCTAATTTGTATTTCTAAAAATGATAATTAAACTAAATCTTAAAATAAAATAGTGTCAAAAAAACGCTTTGCACTTACTTTAAATCTGAGTTCACCCACCGGAGGTTTAGCATACGGTATCCCACGGAAGGCAATGTAACGATCGCCGTGAATACTTTCCTCGATGATGCCGATTAATTTCCCTTCAGTCACACGTACTTCTACTTTATTCATAATGCTAAAAGAATGATAGTTCAATTTTGTAGGTCCAATCTTTGATCTTGAACTATCAGCAACTGTTACAATATTATATATTGTTAGCGGATACAAAATGAGAGAGAGAGAGAGAGAGAGAGAGAGAGAGAATGTTTTTAAAGTCACTTTGATTTTGACTCTCGCGGCTCTAGCAAACGGTATGTGTGCGTCGTCGCGCGGCGGCTGCTTATATACGATAGCAAAATGCAATCAATCTATTCAAAAGGAATCCAATCGCGTGAGAGTGCGTGTCGGTATTTGTCCTTGGCAGATATTATATTGGCAAACGACAAAAACAGTAAATATGTGAGCAGACATGATTCTAACGGTTATCTTGTTATGCCGAGAAGTCGCTAACGATATAAAACTTAATATTTAGATAACTTGGTGCATTAATTTTGTGCAATTGTAAACTTTCACGCGATATGTTAAAGCGCATCAATATGTTATATAAGGTTTCATGCAAAGATAAAGATTGCAACGCGTTATATATCGGACGTCATCATATCAATAGAAATATAGCCGCACTCTCGGGATAAGAATATCACGGATCGCAGATTGAGTAATTTTAAGTCCGCATAGGATGAAGTGAGACCATCTGCCTTGTGACACTATGTAGTGGGATTCTTTAGCAATTTTCTTGCATTTCGTGCATGACGCTATCGTTTTTAATTTACGATTTATGGTTCGGTTTCTTTATGGACAGCCCTTGTATGATAGCATACTGAAAAAAGTTTGCCGCTATAGCATATTTTATGCTAGCATAACAAAGTTCGTTGATTACTATACGGACAGCGGAAAGATTTGTTAAACATATAATTAATTTTAGTTATATGTTTACTAATTTTATTAAGCAAAAGAAAAAGATTCTATTCAACAAAACAGATTTTGCTATATTATCAAATTAGTTATAATAGAAAAATTTTGTCAAGTATATGTAAAATTTACGTAACTTATCTACGCGACATGTAATTTTCTTTTGTACGGATGCTATTAAGAAACATGACAGTGCAAATGTGTTTTCGAAACATCATTGTGTCGTTTCGTCGATCTTGTCATCCCGATACGCAAACTGCATTTAGCTCTTGATCGATGATGTCGAAGGCGGTGATAATCGCGTCATGTTCGTTGAATTAAACGGAGATGTCGGGCCGAAACGCACGCTAGTCGCATATTCTACACGATACGATGGCGATACAATCTTCCGCGTACCGTATATGTTAATTCAGTGAAATATAATTAATCGGCTTTGTTGTCGCATACACGAAGCTGGAATAGCGTTATGAAAACTTACTATTGCGTCTTGCCATTGTGTTCCTCGAGATATTTGAGGAATATTGCGATGCATACTATAAATGCAAATCAACACGCGAAATTGCAGAAACAAATAAAAATAATGATCCACGCACCAGAGTATGGTGCACAAGTCTGTACTAGATCACTGTTCTGATCAGCTGTTGTCGGAAATTGCTCATTGATCGGGACGCGTAAGACGGTTCAGTGCTTCGGGAAAAGAAATGTAAATACTGCTGATCTCATGACACAGTATAGACTGCTATATAAAAACTATCGGAAACTCCATTTATAATTTCGTATTTTGAAAGAATTATAATCTTTATATCTTTGTTCGGAGTCTATTTTGATTATTTGATTCGAATTTCTGTAGGCTTTTCAACACATATAAACATTGCTGCTATAAATCATGCAATATAAAAGAACCCTTTGTCCTTTCTATCCGCCTTGTTTGTTTTCACGAAGATTGAGTGTACTGCAAAAGCATTTTTCACGTGTCGATTATGATGATGATTACATGGTTACGACCGCGAATCGAATATGATTTATGGGGTCGGTCTTTGCATGCATCACGTTACAAAGACCGAGCATAAACGACCGAGCGTTTTTATTATCCGTCAAAACTACTACCGTTGCGTCGTTGCGAGATCGCACACTCGCGATCGATAAACGTGAAATGGGATCATAGAAAGTCTCTGCTTACGTCTCTGCTACTTTGTAGAACGTCAATTACACCGGATACCGTGTATCTGACATCGATTTATATTAAAGTGTATTTGTATTGTATTTTGTTTAATAAAATTTGTTATTTTCTCTTTGTTTAAAAATTTCCTACAGATATATGTATTTATATTATTAAGAATGTGTATTATTGTTCCCGAACTTGTTGGAAGATATTCGGCGAGTATATTATTGCATCCTAATTTATCATAATACTATTCTAGTCTCTACGACTCAAATCTTCTGAGATCTTCTGGATAAGATCAAACACATCATAAAACAAAATAACAACATAAATATGCAATATTACTATGCAAATTTAGGAACAAATAAATTATGATAGCTACAATGTACACAGGAGCTATTAGTGATATAAGCTAAAACGATGATAAAGCTTTTTCTTAAAGTCAAATATAAAACGACAAAGTCATTTCCGTAGAAAAAATGATCCATAAAGTTTGTACCGATGAAAAGTTGATTTATGAACAAGTTTTTCTTTTTAAGTAAGCGTATCGAGATAGCCATTTACGTTTTATCAACCATGTAAATTTATCACATTTTTGACATTAGTAATATTAAAAGGCCTATATAAAAATTGCGTATAAAGCTTGTTGTATAAATTCATAAGCTTCGAAAGGTTATAAGACTGAAGTGAAATCGTTATTTGAAAAGATTGAATAAATTAACAAAGATTATGTACAATATATTAAATTTTTTCTTTAAGTTCCTCTTTCATTGACTTTATTTTCTCGAAGGAAAATAAAACTGACACGATTATGTAGCTCGTAACAGTTACAGTCAAATGTCAAATGTCTTGCATTCCTCTTTCTCTATATATGCATATGATAAAGTGGAACCTCTTTGATATATTCTGCTTCTCTACTTCGGAGCGCTTAATGGATCGCGTTACATCGAGTTAGAAAGTTTCAGACTATTAAAAGAAAAAAATCTGATTACTCGGATTCTCGCATATAGACGTGTTTTCTACCCAAGTACATATATCGCTATATATTTAATTTTTTTCTCATATATATATAATTCTCTCTCTCTCTCTCTCTCTCTCTCTCTCTCTCTCTCTCTCTCTCTCTCTTTCTCTCTCTCTCTCCTTCTCTCTCTCCTTCTCATTCTCATTCTCTGTCTTTATGCACGGAAGAGAAAAAAATCTTTAAGTTTTTATAAAGAGTATAAAATCACACAGCTGCAAATAAATAAAATATTTCTTCTATTAGAAAAGCGAGAAAGACAAAAACAATAAAAGAAAAAAGAAATAAAAGCCAGCAACATGATCGCCAGAAAGCGCATATTTACGGTACACTAATGTGTTTGACAAACACAAGACTATACTGAAAAAATGAACGCTCCTCTTCCGTGATTGTAATCCATATTGTATCTCGTTATTATTTCGTGAATGTGTATAAAAAGGATAAAGAAAAGGGGGAATAATATCCGATTTTGCTTTTATGTATGTATGATTTATATGCCACATTAAAAGATCTATGTCAAAGTTTAATTATTGTAATACGCAAATGTCCGTGGATTCTTTTATCTGAATTTTTGCGATTTGGATAATGTCAAATATGCGATAATAGGCGAGTATAAACTTTGCGACAGTCTCTATGTGGATAGGTTAATGTTGGAAAAATCAAGAGTAACGAATATCGATTAGTTCTGCGCTAAAACATAATCTCGCTGAAACGAATGCAGCATTCTAAATTCGACTCGATTCTCAATAAGAAGCGGCGAAAAAGCGTTCGATAAACGTTCAATATCAAGTGCAAATTTGAATTCGGTGCGAACATGTGCGAAAGCAATTTGGACAAAGGTTTGTTCTCTATATTTGTTTTTATCCGGAATACCTTAGAAGTTTCTTGCGAAAGTATGCATCTCCGAAATGAAATTTCCAGCGAAAAAACTTTTGATGATGCGAGTTTGACGACAAAAATATTTGTACACAACGTATCGTATCTTTTGCTGAGAGAATTAATTGCAAATTCCTAATTTATCTCTTCTTTCCTAATTCGTGTGATCTGTGTCAGATTCGAAGCTAAATACTTGACCCTCTCAACGGATGCTGCAAGTTGATATACTCGCACGTTTGAAATCGCTCAAGTGCGCTATCGATCCTTCAACGAGACGCAACGCGATGTACATATCAGTTATCGGCGAAGCTGATTGAAACTTTCGCGAACACTCTGACGATATTAATAAAGTTCCACAAGACTTCTCGACTCATGTTGAGTATTCCAAGATATTCAAGATACGGTCTCTCGCGTCGCTTTCTCGTTGTTCGTACGTGCATCGGGTAAATTTTACGAACGAACGAACGAACCGATCGCTCCGACAGACGAGTTTTTTTTTTTATCTTATTCCGATCCAATCTTTCTACGAACAATATGTACAATTATTCTTTTTTGACTGTGCACAAATAGTTGCCTGATTGCGCGATCCTAAACGGGGGGAGAGATGCCTTTTCGCGGGAAAAAAAATACTCCGATACAATCTCTACTCTCTTCGACAATCCATAGTATTCCGTTTCTGTTGATAATCTCGCGAAACGCATCACCAGTCGCTGCAACGAGATCAGTGAAGAATTTAGTTACGTTCATTTAACGGAAATTCTCATAGAACCGGAAAAAGATTTCATTTAAAACGAGATCAAAGAACAAGAGCTCAAAGTAGTGAAATGTGAAATGTGGAACTTAAAATTAAAATAAGAATACATTCTACAATACCGAGACGAGATAATAGTTCAAGAATATTATAAAAAAATCAATTTTTTTGATCGTTTTATTTTATTTTCTAATCTATGCGACTATTTCTCAACATTTTCTATCGATAACTTCTGGACAATTTTTCTTCATCTCTTTGTATTTATTTTATCGTTAGCCATATGTACATATAAAATGGTCTAAAACATGTATCACAATAATCTCTCAAATCTATAAATAAATATTAAAAATTATTATTTATATTATTTAATTTTTTCAGATAATATAAAATTAGACACATGGACTATTGAAAATTCTCAAATATTTTCAAGTATTTTTGTGCGTGAATTTAATGGCTAATTTAATTTAATCTCCGACGCACTACAACAAATTGGAATTTTTCGTTATTTAATCATAAACTTTTTATCAAAAATTATTTATCAACGTTTTACAAGCATTATTGAGAAGAAAACTTTTGATAACTCGAGAAAAGAAAAAGAAGAGGTTTTACAACAGGCACGCATTTAATTGCATTTGGTTTGTCATCTCTATGATCTATGATCTATGGGAACTCGTGGTATTATTATTGGGGCTGTAGAGAATCCACTGACATTCATCACCTTCAACTACCACCACCCTAATAAGTTGTCAGTTGAGACAGAAAGTCATAAATGCGCCAGAAAGTAATTTCTCAAGTGAAGTACATATGTGTAGACAATATTCGAGCTAGTTTATTTTATATGCATATATGTCTCTATGTATCTCTATGTAATAGTATATGTATAGAGAGTGATATAAATTATTACATACATGGGTTAGACTATATATAAGTATTATACATATACACGATCCCCGAACCATTTTATATTTCCAACAAGGAAATACAATGTTAATAAATAGTAGAGTCGAGAGAATTATGTACATGCGAGAGAGACGCGAATTCCTTGCAATATAATTTATCGCATAAATGATTTGTAACGGAAGACTTTCCGGTAATTAAATTATATAGATTTATATTTGTATTATCCACATAATATTGATACTGCGAATAACAAATATGTAAGAAGCAATTTACATTTTTCGAATTTTATCACAATTTCGTATTGTTAGTTCGTAGATAGTTTGACGCTCAAAACTCATTTTTATTTAATTTTTCGAGGTGACGCGTTAGTTTTGCGAGCTGAATATTACTTTTTACGTTACGCAAGCAAGGATTTTGTGTTACTTTATTGATCTATCTAAATGACTCTCAAATAATATACCAAGAGATAAGAACTGTCTAAAAATAACATCCCATGTGAAATATAAATGTATCTTTGGCGAATCTTATAATTATTATTAAAGGATATTTTAGAAAAATCTGAGAAGGATCAGAGGATACCTCTTTCATATTATTTTACGATAAAAAGAAAATCTTGGAGGTATCTTGATGAAATCGCACATACGTCTCGTCCTTTTAATTGTTAATCCAACAGAATTAATCCGTTACTGATTCCCGGAAAGAGAACCATATTTCATTCATTCTCTCGTTAATTGTTAATCTCATTAATTAAAATGACCGTGCCGTTTAGAATGGGTCAAAAGTAGAATGAGGTATGCTGATTTCGAGATGCAAAATAGCGTATACATGCGCGTGGGCAGATGTATGGTATACGCGGATGGGTTCCTAGTGAAAACGTTATCTTTCAACTAGGTCGTATTTCAGAAAACGACGATCTCTAATAGCGTTTTGTTATCTCCTTATTACACTCGTAGCACTACATGCTCTTCCACTGCATCGAGAATCCTTTTTTCTTTTTTTTTTTTTTTTTTTCGAAATCGGTACTCGCGCAGATGCGTTGCAGCTATTATTTGGGAATTAAACGTGTCGGATATTCTTTTTCTAACGAGCGTTTTGCCATTTTAATTTTGCGAATAAATCTTGCCCTGCGCCCGGTGTCACCCTGCACGGCAAGAGTTTTGCGTTAAAAGGCCACCGCTTGTATGTGCGGGCCGGGCCGGCCCGGCCCGGCCCGGCCCGATGCCCGATTCTCGTATACGCGCGCGTGTTTGCTCGTATATTATTCTACATATATGCACACACACACACACACACACACACACACACACACACATGTATAGATATAGCTCTTTTTAAAGTCTGGGTGGAGCATCTAGTTCTCCATCCGGAGACGGGGAAGAAGATAAATGTGATGTAATGACGATGCCTGTCGGAAGGAAAGATGCAAGAAAGGGGTGATGGACGAATTAAGGGCGGACATCGATACCCCACGCTCGGCGAACATCCGACGGCTTTGTAGACGCGAGTCTGCCAACTCGCGCGATCGATCGACCCTCATCACGAAATAATGAGCGACCAAACGAGCGAGCAAATAATCGCTCCACGCGTAATTTTCTCTCCTTGCGCTCTCTCTTTTTTCTTTCTTTCTTTCGAAATAAATGCGCGAACTAAGCGCGTTTTTTTACTCGATTAAACTCAAAAATTATCCATCCGATAGAACCGAATTATCCGAAGCCATTAAAATCTGTCACTAATGACTGTTCAATACCGATTAATGCCGTTCAAAACTGTTACTTTGAATTTTCAAGTTTAACGATTATACGGTTGGTAGTATGGAAAATTGCGTGCAATTCCGATGATTTTTTGCAATTTTACGATTTTTAATCGATTACGAAACGTATCCCTTTTTTGTTTTTATTAAAGCTTGCGGTTTGGTAAATTTTCACTCAGCGATTTAATAAAATATAAAAAGAATGCTAAATATATATCTAAAATTACAGTGGTGTTACTATTATAGTACAATTCCCGCTTTGGGATCAAACATTTACGTTAAGATCATCGATCGTATCTCTAATACTATAATCCCGACAAGAAACAAACCAAGATATTTAAAATTTCATTGTCTAATAGTCTAATAGATAATAAAGTTTAAATCGGAAAGGTTTTAAATCGTTCCCTAGAAATATGAATAACGCGTTATACATAGATGCTATTGGATGATAAAATGGACTGATAAAAAAATGTTCCAAGAATATATATTTAGCACAACTCTTACGTCTGATATTTTAAAAATTTTAATTTATCGACCTTTGTAATGATCTTTGCAAGTTTTTTTTTTTTTTTAGTAAGACTACAGCATTTTACGACGGGTTAATAGGTCGCTACAAATCGATACGTTCCCTTCCATAGAGCACACACACACACACACACACACACAGACACATTCGCGGTGATATTTCTTGATGATGCCCTAGAATGTCAGAATGGTGGAAGAAAGAAAGAGGCGCAGGTTTAAAACTACGAAATGATTGATAATTGCGGTAACCGCAATTGCGCGCTTTTTAATGATTCAAATTGCTTTCGCACGATGCGATTACGTAATTCGGATATGTTTCGAGAGGGGAGAAAATTAATTTCCTCTTCCAAGGCGCGCGGTAGCACACTCTAAACTCTTGCCATTTCGAGAACATGTGTAGAAGGGAGTTTTGGACCAAAAACCCGGGTGAAATTACAGCGCGACTCGCGCGTATTCTAATATTCCCCGCTACAATGTCGTTGTAATTGTAACACAACTTGTTGCCGTATTATTCACCCACGTAACACGTATTCGTGTGCAAGAGAGACGTTATTTCGCTTATAGCATTCCATGCCATTTACGACGAATTACGCGCCCCGGTAATATAACTCCGAGACCACGCACATCGCTCACTCTCTTGCGCGCGACCGCGTGTTGTTTCTCGCATAGTAGCATCTTCGTAAATGTGCCTTTCCCCAGAAACTATCTTTACGATGAATGGTGTTTAATCGCCACACTACGCTTGCCGATACGGTTGTTAGTTTGTACCGCTACTTTGCGAAGCGCTTTACATACTCTAACGGAGGGAACGCATTGATAAACATTATCCACGAGCGCGCAAATAAGTATAGGTACATAGTACATATAGAAGTAGATCAAAATCGTATTATACTTGTAACTTTATGGATGCAACGAAACGACTGGATAAAATTATTGAAGCACTCGTACAATGATGATATGTTACTTTTTTTTTTTTTACTTTCCTTCGGAAAGAGAAAGGATGACTTTTTTTTTTTTTTGCATTGAAAATATATCAAATATGCGTAGCATTTCTAGATATCTTTTTTTCTTTAATTTTATTATTTTTTCCTAATTTCTGTATTTTTATTGGAATCAATTAGATTAAGATAAACTGTTTGTGTCTCTCTACTCGAATTGATCGGCACGACGTTATGCTACCCGCAAAACTATGTAAAACTCGGAGAGATCACGCTTCACGAACAGAAACATAAATGCACAGACTAATCCGTCAGTTACTCTCGTACACGCCGAATATTTACATCGGATCTCATTGGCTAATTAAGATGGGAAAAGTGCGCGAAGCATTAAATGGTCGATGCGAATCCAAGTTTATTTTTTTCAAAGATAAGTTTAATCGAGAGCGGCGTTAAAGTTCAATTTGCACTTATAGTTTTATTTGCGAACTATTAAACTGCGGATTTGTGGGGAGGAATAATATTCTCCCTTTCCCCTTCCACTGCCTAATAGGAATGGAGTGGGTGCCAACTCTCGGTTCTTCAGGCGACGCCGCCGGCGCAATTTTCTATGAGTATCTTTCATCGGGAAATTTTAAATTATCTTGTTGTTTCTCGTTGGGACGAATGCAAGTTTGAACGAGCTTCGACAAGAAACGGACTCAACTTTGTTGAATGATTATGCAATCGGCGTCAGGAAATATTTCTACGCTTCTTATCTCTGTTAAGCATCAAAGCGAATACATTACATCAAAGCGATATAAATCTGACGTGAATTTTTCTCTCTAAGGCGTTTTTACATACACTACGACACGATCGACTAGGAATATGGTAGTACAATATTAAGTAGTAATAGACGTAGAATAAAACTAATCAAATCGATAAATATAATTCCAATCTTTCGACATCATCACGTGTTAAATGAATTTAATGAAAAATTTCTGTAATCTTTGTTGCAGTCATGGCACACAAGTATTGCGAATTGAACGGTACGTGGTTTCGGCATCCCGAATCCAATCAAATATGGAGCAATTACACGACTTGCGTGAATCTACAGGATCTGAGTGTGAGTAACTTCTAAAGGTATCAACTTTTCTTTCCGATCGCATAAATAAATTAGATCGATCATCAAAGATTTGGCATCAAAGGGACAGACTATGTCGAGGAACATTTGGCGCAATCGGCAATGAAAAAGATCGATATTTAAGGTTTTCGATGACAAAAACCCCACGCTTAAGAACGACGCGTGTAGTTTATCTGTCTGGGAAATAACATGTAAGTCCGCGACATATGCGAGTCCCAGTTATATCTGTCCTTCTCAAAGTCTCGTGCGTGACACGTCGTCGTCCTGACACGGGTTCGATTTCGCATTATTCCGCCCGAAGGTACACGATCAGCATACGCGAGACTCGCGATATATTCTCTCCTAGAGCTAATATCGTTTGAGCGGGACTCGTTTGTCGAAATATTCGAAAGACACGCGCACCCTCCGTGTGCATACGATAGGGAATGTCCTATTATATTGCATCGTAGGAAGAGAGAACAATTTCAGCGATCACGCGATCGCGACTCGCAATCTATCTCCGCGGCAAACGCTATACATTACTCGCTTGAGGGCATCCCCGATACCTTCTGGGCCAATCTCGAATGATGATATCAATATTGCGCCGATATAGAGCGCAAGAAAGAAAGGTTTTTTTTCCCTTCATATCCGAAGAATTGATTTCTCTGTCGTCGCTCTGTATATGTCGCGGCTCGATGGACCGGATTTGTGACGCGCCGCGTAACATTAGTAAAAAGAGAACGCGCGAAATTTAAAAAAAAAGAGACAAGCGTGAAATTACGAAGCTAAATTTCCTAACTCCCCCCCCCCCTCTCTCCTTCCCCCTTCCAAAAAAGCCGGATCCCTTTAATTTACAATGTCTAATGTCTCTTGCACGATAGTCTAAGGAAATTAGGATTTATAAGCTACAAATTTTGTAATAACTATATTTTTGCCATAGGACTAGTGGATAAAGAGATATTCGCGAAAAACTGTTTTTTTTTCTTTTTCTTTTTTTTTTTTTTTAATCTTTGACCCTCTGTAAAATTTTTAGTAGGGGTCACATCGATGGGGACTTTTCACTTCATTATTTATATCGACGAAATAAAGGTCCATGCAAAAATTTAGCTAGGTGCGAATTTTTTCGCAGATTTGATATTTTTTCATCTAATTTCACTGGGCTATGCGGTATTTCCGACGCGCGTCGACATTTTAGCGACTTTTCTCTTTTTCTCTCGACCGCCCGACCGACCGGGGATAAAGGGATTTATTTAGTTGAGCTTTTTCGACGCCACTCATTAAATCCGGGATTGAAGGGTCGGAGAACAGCAAGCGCTTCTAACGCGCGCGAGACAGTGCGATAATGTGATGAAGCGCTTGTGAGAAGCCGCTTTTACGTAACGTCACATCCGCGTGTCAACATCCTTCTCGTGCAACGTGCTATTCATTAGGACCGGCTTCATTTTGATACACAGGCACGGAACTATGGCACGTTAAAGCCGCTTTCCTCACGTACCCATCAACGCCGCGTCGACATTCACTTCTAACGCGCATTGACATCAATGTCGATGTTTGTGCCGTTATTTTTCGTCGAGACATCGGTCGATGAGATTTCCAGCGTCGAGGCCACAGCAGGAAACCCTCTCTAAATCGAATTCTTATAGCGAAGCTTCATTGTCACGCTATGAGATGAGATACAAGTCTGTCTGGGACATATCGCGAGTAACGCGATTTGAATTTTGCGAGAAAAATGTTGTGTAAAAAGTTTGAAATGTACGAATAGTTTGTTATACAATTCGGATGATAAATTTTAGGTGTCTTGTATAAAACAGATATTAGAAATAATTTTCTAATAAAATTAATAAATCAATAATCGAGCAAAATACAATCGACAGAAACAGTGATAACAGAGCGAGAAAATTGCGCAAAAAATTCGGTTTGGGAAGATATATGATTTGAATATTTAATAATCTGTATAATTTTTCCATTTTATTCTAGTTTCTCAATCTTGGAAGACCAATTTTTCGAGTCGAAAGCATTAACAAGCGTTTTACGTTTCTTTTATCGTCACGTCGAACATTCAAGATTAATTTCTCTCAATGAGTTTCTCCTTTCCTTAATTAGACGCGATTGCTCCCCCCATCAGTTCGCTCGATCGTGGTCATTCGTATAACGCGCGAGAGAGCTTGACGCAGGAAATATGAAACGGTGGAAAATACCGCGCTGCGGTCTCCTATTTTATATAACGATAAGGCGCGCGCTTATCTTTCGGGTTCAGAGAAACTAGACCGAAGAAAAGCTCGAGAGAAAGAAAGGAAATATATATTTTTATTTGTATACTGTCTCTCTACATGCATACGCATACTCTTGTCGGTAATCTAGCCGAGTAATTTTTACTTTATGCAGTATCTTCCAGTTGGCTTAATTCTTCCGTTTTGTCTACGGAAAGCGCGAGGTCAAACCGAAAGAATTCATTAAACTCCGTTAGTGAAACGCCGTTTTAACCGAATTATCTTGATACTCTGCTTTTTTTATCTAATTTCTTCCTTTTTTTTTTCAAATTATGAAATAATACATACTTCGTCTTTTTACGGAGGTAACGGTATCCCGGACTTTTTAATATTCACACATGTCTGACGGGAATGAGCTGTTGTGTACATACGCACTGCGTTGCATTTTCAAATGAAGCCGATTCTTTGTACATTATGACAAAAGCCTTTATATTCACACCTTCGCATACACAATGAACGTTTACATGCGATCCACATGTATTTCTAACATCAGCAACATCTCGATTCCGAAATAAATATTATTGCGAAAACAGAAAACACAGCTTATGCAAATAAATGCACTTAAATTGCATCGAGTAGTAATTTTCTATCGAGAAGCAATTTTGCGTCCCGCAAAAATATTATATATATAAATAGAAATAAAATTTTCATCATCCGCATCAGGATCACTTTTGTTTGACAATTATTTTAAAAGCATTCTCCCGTACCCTTTAAAAAGGCATGTAAAATCGAATCGAATTTCATTACCTCTTTTCCGCGATGCTGATTGATGCGCTTCGTACTGAATGAGGGACTGTCAATTTTGTGTGTGTGTGTGTGTGTGTGTGTGTGTGTGTGTGTGTGTGTGTGTGTGTGTGTGTATTTTGACAATTCAAAGATTGATAATTGTAATGCGAATAATTTTATTTGACTATTATAATATCGATTGATTACACGATACGGTTTGATCTATAATTTAGAAAAAAATCTATCAAAATAAAAATATATATTTTATAAAATAAAATATATTTTTTTACTCGATTATATATTTATTTAAATATTAATTTTTGTTCGCTTCATTATATGCTATCATTGACTCTTATCGTTTTATTAAATTCGCAGCTCTCTTTCATTATTGAATCGATGATATCGCGCGCGCGATATTATCACGTTCCGACTGAATTCATCGCGTTCACGCGGAATTCAACGCAGTCGGTAAACAGCGATAGCCTGATTTCACTTTGACAATACGACAGGTATGCGAAATTGAGGATTTATCTTACCTCCTAATATCGTATATTAAACGGATCGTGCAAATGACAATGAGCTGTAATGTAGCGCGTGTGAGATAATCCCTATATACTATCCTTACATACTATCTATATCGATACATAATAAAGTCAAGAGAGTGAAGGCAACCTAGGATATACGATACAATTATGACGTTTATTCGCGTTTGATAAAATTATCATGTTCCCGCACGCAGCAACGATATAATTTCTGGGACCAGTGGTTAATTAAATATTAAGCGATATTGGGAGAGAGTGAGAGAGAAAGACCCGCGGCTCTTCGGCTCTTCTATCTACTATCTACTCTATCAAGTGCCGTGTAATCTCAAGATAGAGCTGACAGTGTATCTGGAGATTGTGTACGCTCCCGAACTTCATAAATTATTTAGCATCGACCACACCTTAGCGCGACGTGAGACACATGTGACCTAGTGTGCGACCCTCCCCCCCCCCCCTCCCCCCTTTAACCGCCGTATGGACTTGATTTTCATAATTATAATATTCACATTCAGAATATTCGAATCAAATTCAACGAATTTCATTTTCAAGTGTACGCGGCGTTATATCTGCGATTTGTTTTGGTCCTCTCGATAATTAAATTTAACATTGAAATGTGATCTTTCTATTTCTTACATGAAATAAATATAATCGGATTGAGATTTTATTACTGCGATAAATGTGTTACATAATACGCATAATAATATTACATAATGTATATTCCGATAATATAGTATATATAATAATTGTAATATATGGTAATTACGATTCTTTGACAAATTTTGCTGGGAAGTACCGATCAATATTTAATCGTAAACATTTATACATAGGAAACAACACTCGCGCACACATGGATTATTCTTTTTTGTTTTGTAAATTCTTTTCTCTTTTTTTAATATTTATACGATAGTTGGTATCGCAGCTAATGCGGCATCTCATACAGCATATTCGCATGTTTCGAAAAGATGAAATATGAATTTCGCATTTGCGCGCGATTTAAGCCGCGGTACCTCATCCATAAGTAGCGAACATGAAAGCGTAGATTTGTACGAGCTTTCGTGCAAGCGTGGCGTTAATAAGTAACGCGACGTTTGTACGATGGCGGTTAAGAATAATGCCGCTTTTCGACCTCATTGCGAGCAGAGGGCTTGATGCTTTTCCCGTGATATGTCTCTTCGACATCATACATAGCAGCAGTCCTGATAATACACGAAAATAGATTTCTATTCACGACGAGCCGTCGAGCCGCGTCATTTCGCTTTACATGCTCAATGAATAAGCATAATTATATACAGTCGGGCTTTTGGACAATATCCCGATTGGCCTCTCTTTTCGTCCCGAAGCTCAAGCCTGGCTTGCGTCGATCAATTTTTCAGATCCGAACTTGTCCTTGACGCAAGTCAATGAGACAAGTTTTCGATCGGTCTCATAAATATACTTCGTGCCTGGCGGATATTTGTCATACGTAGGACAACGTTATAAAGCCTTATTACTGGCCGACTTTGCTTTGCAGATGTGGTAAAATTTGCATGTGCCGGCGTAAAGGAAGTACGGGGATTGCCAAGGGAATGGATGGAATGGGGGGAAGAGAGCGGCGACCCGAGGGACACGGAGGATCTTGTAAGCGAATGAATTTTAAAGCGACAACGTTGACGGACGATCGCGTCATTCGTGAATGATAAAAATATGAGAATGAATTTTTTTGATGCTCCTGATCCTTTTCGCGTTGACTACTTCCGAACGGAGTTTCGAAGTTCATCAACGTTGCTTCTCGGCAACCGAAAAAATTCCTCGAAGAAAATCAATTTCGAGGTATTCCTACGGGAACGCTCTAACGACAGCTGAAAATAGTCCGGGATAGTAATAGTCGGACGGTGATTGTAACCGGATACAAATTTTCGCATTCGTAGGCCTCGGAGACTACCGTTCCGAGATAAAAGAAAGGGAGAAATTGTGTCGCTATACTATTTTAAGACCTTGATTATATGAAACAAGTTTCGTCGTCAGTTGCGTTATTTTTTTACTCCATACAATTCTTTTACTTTGTTTTTTTAAGGAAAATTCTCGACCTTTTGTTTAAATTTTCTAAAAACAATTCTGCGAAAACTAATATTTGATATCTCTCTCTTTACGCTTAAAACTTATTCTAACAATATGTTACATTTTTTATGGATAATTGAAAAATATTTTTCACGTTATTTTATATCCGATATACATTTTAGCTATCTTGTTCTTCTTATTATTCTTCTTGTTATTCATCTTGGTATCTTGCTCAATCCGGATTATGACGACGATATATTACGAGATACGCGATTCGAGATACTCTTTACCTCGATAATTTTATGTAACAAATCTGGACGCGATAGTATCAGTTCCTTTGGCAGTGCATGCGCGAGGAGTTGCAACGCGGAAACGATAATTAATGAGAGAAGCGATCGGTATCAGGTTCTCGCTTTTCATTATGTCATAGTTTCGACCTTCAATCGACCGAAACTGCGCAATTTTCCGACTGAAATAATATGATCGCGGCTCGCGTCATCTGCATAATAGGAGAAAGAATTAATGAGCATTAAGACGCCACTTTAAAAGTTACCAGTCTTATCTTATCAGTCTTATCTTATAAAAGGCAAGAGAAAAGTTTTAAAGTTTTTTGATAATACGATTACAGTGGCAGCAGAGTATAAATGGGATTTACGAGGTGGGATACGCAATATCTTTGGTAGCGCTATTGCTTTCCCTAGGAATTCTCACGTACTTCCGGTAAGTTTTAAATTTATTGACGTTGTTATATATCTTCGTTATGTCGACAGAATATTAAAGTTTCTATGCGCGTTAATGCAAGAATTCTGAAATTTAATTTTCGAAATATGTTTGAATTTTATCACTGAATGAAAATTAGGATACTCGCCATAATAAAATCTATATATTTGAAAGATTGGAAAAAAAGAGATTAAAAATCCTATAACGGGTGCGCAACACAAAGGACATTATTTAAAAATATTAAAAGAGAGTTCTTAATATATTTCTAGATACATTAAGAGGCATTATTTTGTATTAATTATTATATACATGTATATTGTACTATAGGCAAGTTTTAGACATTGCTTATCCAAGTATTTGCCGTCGTTGAAAATACGACACAATCGTAGACTAATAGATTCTATTCGATAATATTGAACTTGTTTAGGTAGCGGTTGATCGATATCCTATTCTTATATGCACAATCGCGTTTGATGGAGTCTCAGTTCTTTTGTTGCTATCCTATAACATAATTAAATTGGGCTTTCGGAGACGTAAAATTAAACCTCTCTCTTTTTTTTTTTTTTTTTGCACGCAGATCTCTCAGATGCGCGCGGATTACGCTACATATGAACCTATTCACCTCGTTCGCGATCAACAATGCTTTGTGGTTGATTTGGTATAGGTTTATAGTAGCAAACACGGATGTGTTACTTAATAATGACGTACGTATAAAAAAAAAATATATATATATATATATATAATATGGAAGAGGGAAAATGTATAAAGATAGACATGAAATTTTATAAAAATCTATTTGGGAATATTGAAACTTACGACATTTATTGAGATAACGAGAATAATGTCTCCCTCTGTCGTTATTCTTAAAACAAATAATTTTCTTCTTCTTTTGAACATATATTATATTATTATTCATTCATAAAAAAAAAAAAAAATGCGGTTACAAAAATTTAAAAAATAAATAAAGAACAAATAAATGTTTACGTAAAACAAGTTTGAGCGTAAAATTAATCAGGATAGTCATGCGATATTGAACTAACGATAAATGTAAAACATTCTTCAACGATACATGGTATAACGATCATAGAATCGTTAAAAGTGGTAAACATTTATTTGTAGCCATTAAAAAATGTGAGGAAATATTGCATTTGAACTCGGTTTGAGCACAATTGTACCGATTGACTTGGCGAATGGACGCGGCTTGTTTGAGTCGCTTTGAAAGGGACGTTTATAAGCTGGCTCGTACTTTACAGATACCGTGTCGCGTCCTGCACACGTTCCTTCATTACTTTCTATTAACAAACTACGCCTGGATGCTCTGCGAAGGCTTCTACCTGCACACGCTGCTGGTGAGCGCATTTACCAGCGAGCACAAATTAGTCAATTGGCTGATGGGACTCGGTTGGCCAGTGCCAGCTGTAATCGTCACCCTGTACACGGCATTACGCGCATCCAGCGACGATCCCGCGGACACCGAGCAGTAAGTAGCAATTCATCAATCGATAATTCCTTGGAGGGATGCCGCGTTACTACGAATATAAAAAAAAAATTCTTTTGCCTGAAATATAGATGTAAAAAAATTAAAATTGGGTAAAAAATATCGGGTTTTAAAGAAGATGAAAAGAGCTTTTATCGCACATACAAAATAGGCGGAAAAAAATAGGATTACACCCTTTGTACTCATTGCTTTTAAAGTTAAAATTAAATTCGTTAATATCATTGAGCCATTCGAGAGAAAAACTATTCGCATGATTATTATTTTATAACGTTACGCCGGATGTCAAATTTTTCCATTTGATGTCCCATTTGTTAATGTTAATAGAAAGATTGTAATACATTTATTGCATATTGTTAGATAAGTTTTCCATACTCGGTGTTTCTCGATGGATTCGAAGGCGAATCCATCGAGAAACACAGTCCAAGAGAGAAATAAATATAAAACACGCGTACAATATATGAATTGAGTGACCAACATATTTTTAACATATTTTTTATTGAATGTTATGTCTGCGGAAGGGTAGCGTTAATTTTTTTTCTAATACTGAAAAAGTATCAGTTAGAAATTTCCATAGCGATTCCAAAGACGAACTTTAAACGACATACGCAAAAGTAACTTTCGTTCTTTGTCTTAGAATTAAGACAACGATTAGCTCTTGTTATTGTTTTAATCGCGATTGTATAATAGCAAGATCTGTAAAAACAAAGAAACAATTTTTCAATTACGGTTAAGTACATGGCGCGTGTAAGAACTTGGTTTCTAAGCACTAATCGTGCCGAATTAGGGTAAGACGTCTCAGATTCCTTCAACGTGATGGCGCGTTTACGATAAAGTTTACGAGAGGGTGGGAGAGGAGAGGAAGATTCAACAAGCCTCCTAATTGAAGTGTTTGGATTGCCGTTGGGGGAGACTATTGACCCGCGGCATCAGCCGACCATGGAAAGGCTGCCGGTTGCCGGTCGACATTAATTTCTCGGCAAGAACAGCGTGCGGTCGGTGGACGGTACGTAATAACGACGGTAAAATTAGATATGTCCGCCGCCGCCGTAACTAAACTGCGCCGAGGTAGAAGATCGAAACCGCGATGCGACAATCATATTACCGCTCCATTATATGTATACGACAGCCGGACGAAAACTGTCGATATATATCGCACGCTTGCTTTGAATTTGATATATGAACAAAATAGCGATCTTCTTGACTCGGAGCGATGCAATATCGAACGAAATTGATCGTTGGTATGGAGGGTATCGTTGGTTAAAATAATTGCGTTAAGGTAACAAAGTCGGATGAATTATTATACTTCGTTTCTTTGTTAATTACACTTGATAATATAATTCATTGATCTCTCTCATCGATTTGTCTCCGTTAATACAAAGTTACGTAAGTTCGCGAGAAAATCATCGAGCAAAAGATAGGAAGTCGCTGTGCGGGAAAAGCTGTGTTAGAAAAGTTTCCTATTTACTTTCCCTCACTTTTATTAGACATCGTAACTCTTAATCGTGATGGTATCACACATAGGAAAACAGATTCACGCGAGATTCTGTGAAGACTCTTTTTTATCTAAAACCTTTCTAAACCTCACGTTCAACGTTTTTGCGCGAAAAAATGCTCTTTATAGCCAACGATAGAGTGGGATCGCCTTACATAACTTACCGTGCAGAAACCTTTCTTACCGTAAAAAAAGCAACTTTTTTCGTGTAGTGGTATACGAATGTCCCGTTCTTCTGAAACATAAGGTTTCTATATTTGTATATAGAGGAGACCGATATAAGAATAATAGAGGAAATCTTATAAGGTATAGAAATATGAATATATAAGATAGAAATATATTTTCATATCTATCGGGAGCAACGAAATAACTGCTCTTTTCTCTGTTTTTTCGAAAATTTGATTTGAGATGTATTTTTATGGAATCTTGTCTAATATTTATATTTTACGCGAAATATTACATCTCATGTCTTTTGCATCGCGATATAAGATTAAGAATAATGTTTAGATTAACTAATTTTACACATTTATTTTTAAATTGATATACAATTAGAAATCTAAAGATCGATAAAACATATTGCTACTTTGCGAGGTGTTTCACATTTTGCTGCCTTTTTTTCCCGCTTTCTCCCGCGAGAAAATCCGCGGGAATGAATCAGCGTTTTCGAATACCATCGTTACTTTAGAAAGCGAGGTCTTGTCTACAAGGAAGATTTGCTGCTTTAATTTTCTCGCATGGAGGACATATCAAGAGTCATCAAGAGTAGTACGCGTCTCGTACATTCGGCCTTTTATTATAATTCCATGAATTTTGCTTCGTTGGCAACTTTACCCGCGCGCGCGCGTGTGTGTGTATAAATTTAAAGGCGTGGTAGAAAACTAGAGGCACGTATTTGGTGAAATTAATTTATCGCTTTAGAAAGCGATCTGATGAAAGCGCCGTGTAGCGCAATTTCGAGGTCCGTCATGGTCGATCACGCTTTAGTTCAGTTGAATGAAGCCACGTGGATTGCGACTGTACATTGTCGCTCCGCTTCAAAACTTCCAATGGGAGTTTGAAGATTGAATGCGACATGGCACGCTGAGAAATTTTAAGTGGATAATTATGTTTAACAATAAGTAATTGACGCAACTTTGTTTCGACCGCGGGTGTGTGACTTGTAAATTATATCATTTTAAATTATCGAAACTAACGAGCTTTCTTGCACATAAATCTTAGATGCGCATTGATAATCTAATCGGATTAATCTTGTTACGCATGCTTTACGTATTGCTATTTTAACTTTTATTCGGAAGTTTGAAAATGAAATCCAATGAATTTCTACAGTCGAGAAGGAACCGATCGATTCCGATTTTGCGCTTATTGCTCTGTGCGCATTATGGTAAACGGCTATTTATCCATTCACGATACTAATTGTATAAATTACTGCTATTACCGGCCACTTGAAATTTATCGTTTGTGGAAAAGAGATACTAAAATTATTGTTCAAAGACCATAGTCTGTACGCAGGGCGTGTGTCTAACAATAAGTAAATGAAATAATAACATGAGGAGAGATACGGCTGGCACTCAATCTTTGTATCAGGAGGCAGCACCGGAAACATGCCACGCGAATATATATACGAATAGCTTTACGAGCGACGTAAACTGAAACACATCGAAACATTGATGGAATAAACGATTCGATAACGAGCCACATATTGACATTGCGTTATGAAGCATCAAGTTGACGTAAACAATATCGTATTGAAAACAAATGTCGATTCGATCGTTATCGTTTTGGAAATTTTGCGGAACGCTCGCTTATCGCGAAATAACACGAGAGGTGTCGAGTTTCTTTATTTAAAAGTACGCGTATTCCGTTGTATATTAAATAAAAAATAATATTAGATAGAGATCGGTATTGATCGGAGAATCATTTCCGAATTATCCTCTGAAGAAAATCTCAAATTTCAACAAAAAGGCAACTGCGCGTATTAGATTTGATTTATATCCGCCTTGTTTCGATATACATATGTATAAATGCGACTCGTATTGCTACACGTATGTTGTTACTGAAGAAAAGATTTTATTTTTATTGCCGGGAGGAGGGAGAGAAAAGGAGAGAAACTTCTCGCGATCCAACGTCAGCATCCGCTAGTCTTCGCTTATCCGTCTATTTTCGTCGATATATTTTTGTAGCATGCTCTCTATATCTCATGGTAAATGTTTTATAACCGATCGTCAGAGTGACGCAATATCTAACAGCAAGTTTCCAATCTCTCCGTGTGTATGTCTTCCTTTATCCTCCGCATTATTTATTACGGGAACGTCGCTACGCGAGAGATATACTTCCTTGACATTTTTCTTCCTATCAGGTTTGTTAGGACAGAAATTTATAGATATTGAGTGTCCACCCGGCGCGGATACGTTCAATTATACACAAGAGTCTCTGTTAGTTGTTACGATCGATCTTCGGTGCACAGACGAAGCCATCTCTCTCTCTCTCTCTTTCTCTCTCTTATTTTCTGTTTTTTTATTAATAAAAGCGCTAAATATATTATGATCGTATCGAAGGAACTATACATGATCAATATTTTGATCGATCGAAAATAACTCCCTCCCTTCGATAAATGCGGCAACTAACAATAAAGGAAAACGCTTTTAATAAACCAACAAACATTTCATCAATCTTCTTGCGATAATATATTTAATAAACAAAAGTACACAATTAATTATATGTATATTGTACCTTGTTAGAAATCAGATCATCATTTTTATATTTGTCTTAACGTAGCTCTCTTGCAATAGAAACGCATATATCGTGAGAGAGATAAAATTGTACGTTATATAATTAACGCAATATATAGTATGCAAGATGCTGCCACATCGCATCAATCGACTTATAAAAAGCAAATTTGATACAATCTTGATTACTGTCACAATCAGATGCTGGATCAACGAGGGCAATTATATGAACGTGCTGGTTTATCCCGTATGCGTCTCCACTATGTTGAATCTGCTCTTCTTATTCAACATTGTGCGAGTTCTTCTCATGAAACTACGCGCCGGTCCTGCCATCGGAACACGCCCTTCAAGATCCATGCTGCAAGCTTTCAGGTAGTTGGATTCTTTATACTTATAGAGCCCGAGCACAGACTTTTGCATAAGCGCATAACCATAAGCATAAGGAAATTGATTGGTCCATAAGCATATGCAAAAGGAAATGGACCAATCAATTTCCTTATGCTTATGGTTATATACGTTTATGCAAAAGTCTGTACTCGGACCCTTAATGTTTCTTTCACGTCAAGTTGTACTTATAACGCGATGACGCAAAAGAAGATATAAAAGGAGAGAGAGAGAGAGAGAGAGAGAGCGAGAGAGAAACAATAAATCTACAGCACATTTTTCTTTTTAATCATGATTAATTATTAATATTATTTCGACTCTTGTTTCCTAATATTACCAATCATTTATCATAATACAAAAATTGTTAATTTATTAATTTAATCGCAGGTAATTGTAATTGATTGGCGACTATTTGTCATTAAACATAAAAAAAATACTGGTATCTTTAAGCGTAGATATATAACAATAATTATTACTGATACTAATCTTCATTTATAGACAAAATCTAATATCTTGTTATTAGGGCTACATTACTTTTGGTGCCTCTCTTGGGTCTTCACTATTTAGTGATTCCATTTCGACCACCCAAGAAGCACCCTTGGGAGCATTTTTACGAGGTTCTTTCCGCAATTACAGCTTCTTTCCAGGTTAGTGACTTAAAAATTTTTCACACATATTTTTCACATATTATTTTATAACTAACATAAGACTAAAATAAGCAATTTAATTATATGCAATTATATCGCAAAAAGCACGTGTCGTGCTTTGTTCAAGATATTATACGTGTATTGCTCATACGGCATATATTTTGAAGAAATACCAAGTCAGATTTTGATTACATATCAAAATAAATCTTTAATTTATATACACATTTCGAAACATATAATTGTACGCATATTTGTGTATATATATATATATATATATATATATATATATTGCAGAATATTTGAAAGAACTGTTTAATATCAATAACGAATCTTTTGATACATTTTTTCCTAACGAATAAATATTAATAATTTTTTAGATATGAACGAAAACGATAACAAAGAAGAAACGATAGTCCGTCGATGTATTTTATGATATACAATGAATTTCGTAGACGACGACGACGTGTGTGTGTGTGTGTGTGTGTGTGTGATAATGTCATGAAATATGATTATTTCTCAGTTTATTGTTCTTATACTCGTGACATAATGAATAATATGTATATGGTGGCTTCAGAACGAAGAGGCAGCATTCGAAATTTTTATTCGAAGCAATACGAGTATTGAGCGAATATTAAATTTTATACCAGAGAATTGCGCTTTTATTTATACACTACATTGCCAACGTAGCTACATCGTTGTATAATTAATACTTTATGTCGTATCGATAGAGTCGCAATCTAATTGAGCGATTCTATCGAATGAACCAGTTATCTTGAGATTTGAAAACTCTCGGCATAACCGTTTATATCTGAAAAATATGATTGTTAAAACGCTTATATTCGCGCGTCTTAACAACATCGCATACAGCGAGGAACGTTGCAACGAGCGATTTATCGATTATCCTCGCGGTCACTTGCTGCATTCGAACATATTCGAAACGCTATTAACACGGAAACGATTTAAGCTAAAATAAAGATACGTAAAGAAGCACGGAGATCTATAAAACATAGATGTGAATAATTTATTTTTAAAATATTTGCTCGTCTTTCCATAAATCTTAATTTATAACACTTTAACTTGCGTTTATGATTTCATGACTGTTAAAAAATATCCTCATTCTTCTCAAGAGAGATAAGGAGGATATGTGGAGGAAAAAGGAATTGTGCGATGTCGATTAATATAAATTTCTCAATATTTCGCATACTATACCGTATAATGTACAGTGAAATGAACAAAATATGCTATAATTTCATAGGTCATTGGCGGTAAATATTTGAAAGTTAACCGAGGAGAAGAAACTTCCGTATCTCTCATGCGCAAGAAATTGTAATAAATTCCCAAGTTGGGAATTCTCTCTGGAAACGCTTCTCTTCGAGCTCCATATATACAACGAGGTAAAATGTAATTTCTCTTTCCCAGGGTCTCTGTGTGGCTGTGCTTTTCTGTTTTTGCAACGGCGAGGTAAGTTTCCTACGACTATGGAAAACGGCCCGTTTTCTGCCTTCGGTGTAATGATATTTTCCCTTGTGGTGCTGCCAGGTAATAGCGCAATTCAAGAGAAAGTGGGATGGCAACACCCTTTTACGAAAACGAGCCAACTCCTGCACGGCCACAACCGTCTCGGTATGCAATATTGACCAAGCCTATAAACAGAGCGCCCGTCTTTGCGATCAAATCGATTTTAAATCGCCTCCTAAACTTTTCACCTAACTTTCACCTAACGAGAAATAATATCCCGAGCGCGAAGAAACAAGTGGATTAGAAGAAAGTAACAGAAACTCCGTAGTTCCGTGAAATTGAATTCCTTATCTCCGAAATCGCGGATTAACTTAATTAAATCTTTAGGTTCTTCCTATTTCTCCTTGTGCTCTCAACATACTTATCATTATTTTATTATTGTACATTCCTCGCTGCAACAAAATTAGTGGAATATGATATTTTTAATTTTCTTCAAACAACAAGAGCTGCAACCACATTATTAACTAATATATTTTGCTCGAACGTTTAATTATTGTTTGAACTAATTACTTACTCCTATTTAAATATACGATATAGATAAAAAAATAACGTAACGATTACGCGAAAATATTATATTTTTATTTGATTTCTCAAATTCCGAATTACCGAAACGGAAACGTCCTACCTAACAAGACTTGCATAATATTATCTTTGTGGAAAATATAAAGAGAGAAAAAGATTCATCGTAATATATGTTAATATTGATTAAGAATTTATTTCGATCGAAAGTTATCTACTTTGAGAAACTTTAGATATAATAGGAACGGAAAAAAAATGAAGAATTTTTTTAAGGAGGGAACATCGCTGTGGTATTTGAAGGAGATTCGGAATTTACAATTAAATCGAACGAATTTCCATCAATTCCTTTCAATCCTACTGCTTTTCACAGGACGGTCGCGAATACGGGACGGTATTTGTCGATCTGCGCTCTATCGCACTGGTAATCTATAAAATCCTAGAAAGTAACTGTACTCGACGACGTTCCCCATCGGGTTAGGATGGAAAGCACCCTCGCGATTTTAACGAGAATTTGCGCTCGATGCATGAGAGTAACATTCCCACCCCTGAATTGAAATTCCTGTATGCACGACTCGTCAATGGCGCGATGCGGACTAACGTATATCCACACACGCACATACCTCTCCGACTAACCTACCCGCGCACTAACATCCCTACGGGGTAAGGATGTGGAACCGTTTTAACGATGCCGCAGCGATGCATCACTAATCACTGTGCCGTCGACGGCGAGAGAAACGTCAGGGATAGACGTAACGCGAAAAAAAAAAAAAAAAAGGAAAAGAAAAGAGATTACACGTATATATGATCCGTCCGTATCGTGCCAGTGACAGCAGCGTGCTCCGAGTCGAGTCCATTGTGGAACGTTGACTGTTTCAGTTTATCCGCTCGACCGCAGGTCCGATGGCGGGAGAGGAGAAGGTGTGACTATCAACCGGCGTCGGCGATGGTGCCAGGGGATGCCGATTGCAGGCGACCGGTGGCAGGCGAGGCTCAACAGCTGCAGCAGCCGCAGCAGACTATACAGATGATTACTGCGGGCGGTCGCCCCGATAATCACGGCAACAACAATCACGCGCGGGTGCTTATCAAACGTGGCGACGGCGATGATGACGGCGATTCTTCCCACGACGAATGCGATCAAACGCAGTGTTGATGATCGAATCTAGTAGACAAGTAAACGATGCGCATGTACGGGACCACACGTAGAGAAAATCTCTTCCCCGAACCGATCTTCTTCGTCAAGGAGACGATGAAGACTAGAATTGACGCGATCGGTCGCCTCGTCGATTTGTTTTGCCGAGTTGTTTCGCGAATAGTGATACGAGTCATAAAAAAAAAAAAAGATATTAATATTAAATTTTATGCAAATTACATATACGACGTATTTTTATATTTATTTGCGCGCATGATATAATCATTTAAATTCTCTGCTTTTCTCGGGATTCTCTTGGGCTCTCTTTGATAGATTAGGAAAGGGGGAGGGCGGGGGGAGGGGAGGGGTAATTGTAGAAAGACAAATAGGATAACAAAGTGGCAATTGAGTTCACATCGAGTATTTTCAGGATTTTTTCTCCAAGTATTTTTTTAAAACGAGATTTTATATAAATGTGAGACTCGCATCATTATTCCGTTAATCTCTATCCGTTCAAATATACCAGAGCTAAGGGAAGATGTAGAAAGGCATGTTTTATCCTTGAAAGAGAAGTTTAACTTTCGGAGTTTGCTAAGAAGGCCTAAAGACCGAAGATTTGTTTCTGAAAAAAAGATTAATGAACTCGCGTGGGAATGTGATAAGCACAAATTTCAGAGAGATTTGATTTTTGTCTACTTTATGTATATTAGTGTGTGTGTGTGTGTGCGTGTATTAAAACATGAACCGCTGCGGAATTGCGATACATGTAAATCCTGTCTGCGCAATAAATCTTGCGTAAAGTGACAATGAACAAAAGTGAGGCCCCTACTTGGATGAAAAGAAGAAATCATATCAGTAATGACTTATCGTCGTTTTTTATACTCTCGAATATAGCCAAGAATTTACTGTTACTTATTCGTTCGCAATGTTTATAAAAGCAATTAGTTAGCATTAACATTTCTTGCCAATCGTTTCGTCCTAAAGTTCGAGTAACAATTTATTTGCATGTTTACTTTAATGCGAAACATTATATAATAGATATACCGATCAATTGTATACTCATTTTCGCGACGCAATCATAATTGAAGAACTGCAATCATTAAAAGCTTTAGGTAAAATAAATGTCGATACGATACTAGTCTTTTAACTATATCATAGAATAGAGAAAATGCAAAGCTGTAAAAGTCACAAGTAGAACGAATCAAATTTTCCAAGGATGGATTTGCAAATTTATGGCAAAGAGGGAAAGTATTCCTTAAAGTATTCTTTAAGGCGCTTGTAAGCAGAATACTTACCTAAGGCGATTGTCTTAAAAATTTCAAGAATCTAATTCAATTTCGAAAGAGAAATTTAGGTACTTGAAGATCAATGTTTGGGATTCGGATATTCGGACTTTTTTGAGTCGTTGGCAGAAGTGATATTTTTTTGTGTGACATTGGCCAAAGAATCTCCCTTGTTTCCCCCGTACATGAGCACGTAACAATTTCTCGTGTACGAAATTTTATGTAACGTGTCAATTGTATAAACAGCTCTATATGAATTAAAATGTGAATATTATGTACATATAGTGTTATCTTGATGGTCGTGCAAAAAATTCATACTTCCGTAAGCGGATCGAATCTCGAGAAATGTATTTAGAGGATTCAATATATTTTGCGGAAAAGGGCAGACAGAAATAAATAAAGCTAACTGGATTTTAGAATTGCAACATTATTCATTACATCCTTCCATGAAGACAGTTTAAATACTTGTAATAATAAAAGTATTTTAAAAAATATCGAGAGTATTAAAAAGCTCTAATGGGGAAATATTTATATGTTCTTTCTATAAGTAAGAGATTTCTTACTCAACCGAGAAGCATCTGAGAGATATCTCGAATAAATTGCAAAGTTACTCGCGCGCTTCGTAGGCTTGCTTTATCAAATTGTAGCAGTTTCATCAACGAAAAATCGTTTGTAGATGTAAGCTACGAAATTCGTTTGAAAGGCATGCCTCATAATTTCCTCGCTTCTGATATCGCTGCTACAAGAACGGTTGAATTAGACGCATGTTTCCGACCTGTAGGGCCTCTGAACCAGGTCTCTCGTTGCAGCTATATTGAATTATAACACTAGAGATAAGAAATTAAGCGTAATTCCTTCGTGTAATGTAGGTTAAAATTTTTTTTTCTTGTAACAGGTTGTTTATTGTCTTTTTAAATCTAACAAATGCTTTGGTGAATTTGCAATGATGTATTAATAGGATAAATATTTTTTATCCCATTTTTTTTAAGTCTTTGCAGATGAAAAAATTTTGAAATACGACTATTAAAAAATTTCAGGATAAATCTTAATTCGACATTGGCATAGCGACATATTATTATTATCATTATCATTATTATTATTATTATTATTATTATTATTATTATTATACATCGAAAGCATAATTTATAAAAATCTTTTTGAATAATTATATATTTTCTTTTTTAACAATCTTGAAGAGAAAAATAAATTCTAATCTCTATCACTTACTTACAAAGAACAATGTGATAAGAGCTATCTGTGTATGACATGTGTATGACTTTCTACAATACATACATATACGTAACATACTCTTACAGGAAGGGATAAAATAAGAAAGTCATTCTGCAAAAACACGTGAAGAATAATTATTGTAATCAGAGGTTATGAACAAATCTAGAAGAATGATAATTTATGATAAATTATACATGTAATTTGTTCTCGCATGTCCGTATTACACAATACACACATACGATTCGTGATCAGTTCGCTGCAGAGCGAGGAAAAATTTTGGCAATGATGTTCGGCTAATTTACGTGTGCTTTTAGAACATCGATCTCATTTCCGCCTCGTTAATTCTTTCGTCGCAATTAAAGGTCCATTCAGATAGAACGATTTTCAGTGCATGATTGTATAAGACAAGTTCAAATACGATTGATCGAGTGTAAAACATACTTACAAGACGAGACATTTTTATGTTTCTTATGACGTTTTCAATAATCGATCTATATATGTGAAATTAAATTTCAACATTCATCACATTTAATGTACCTTAACTTATAAATCTTAGCAATAAATAAAAATAAAAAAAAGCGTGATTTTTTAAACGTTCGAGAACAAAAGACTGGGACATTGTATATTTAAAATTCACAATATAAGAAAATAAATTTTTATATTTTTACAATATGTGAAAGCCGTTCTCTTTTTTAAATAACTATCGGCATTACAACTTCAATTCCTCTCCTTTAAAACATCGAACAAATCGATCGTATATCGCGTAATACGCACGGCAAAATAATTATAATATAATTATCTCTTTCGTGGAAGTCTAACGTACCTTAAAAATTACTTTGGAATGGATATAATAAATAATAAGAAAAAAAGGAGATCTCTCTCGTTGATATATGTTATTGGAGAAATGGACGACCAAAAAAAAAAAAAAAAAAAAAAAAAAAAAAAACCGTCGTCTGCCACATGACGCTCGTTTCTAACTTTTCGTCGTTATGCGCACCCATAAAAATCTGCAATATCTTCAATCTCTCACTCAATCCAAACGTAACACACAACGATATTTTACTGTTCTTTTCCTCTTTCTCTCTAATTTCATTCTAACTAAATAGTGAAGATTTGCAAGACGATTAAATTAATATAATACAAAGCGACAATTCTCTCGCTCAAATCTCGATTAATCGTTGATATTTGTAATTGAGGTACACTCCCTTTCTTCTTTTTAACATATTTGAGTCTTGAATCTCTTTCATATGATGTACATGCATACGCTCATCCATGCATACGTACAAACACACTCGCATTACATAACTATACAGATTGATCGTTTAAAGCTATTATTTACATAAACCCCTTTATTTCTTTCTATATCACTTTTCCATAAAAATATAGCGAAGGTGCACGATTTTCGCTTCTTTTCATATTTATGCTAAAAAAAGAATTCTGATAGGAAATATTTAAATATCTCTTTCGAAATATGGATGATACTTGTTGCTTCCATTATAGTATATTCGACTTCATTTATGGACATAGTTCGATGGTTTTTATGTGTTTCGGTATAGTTTCATGATCATTCGTGCTAAAACGAATTTACGCTGAAAAACACAGAAAACTAATTCAAAATATTTTAATGAAAGAAATTACTCGAGTGCGTACAAATGACGGCGTCAAAAACTAACGCGTTTTTATCTAATGTCTTTCGACGTGTACCTTGCATAACAATGATGTGTAACAATTACATTTCCTCATAATAATATAATTGTCATGATTTTTTATTCTTGCTACACGGGCTCTAGGCAATTAAAGTAGTCGTCCGCATGAGAGAAACTATGACACGATAAGAAAGGAAAGGAAAGGATTTGAATTTGTATGGACACGTGGTTTGCTTTAATCTTGTCTCTCAAAAACGTGACACGATTCGTTAAACTCGTTAATTCGCATTCTACTGTCTAACGAATGGCATTTCGCGCGTGGGCCATAGTCGCAATGCATTATTGTCAAAAAAGTGCTTTATTGACGTATATAATGTCGGGAACATAAAAAAAGATATTGTAAATTGTAGCTTTCAGTAATCTATATGTAACGCGATATATATTTATTTATAATTCAAAATCGTATTCTGTGAAACGATTAGCAATATATATTTTTTCTTTTTTTTCGGAAGCTTGTAACGTTTCGCAAGTCGTTTTACACGGTGCACTTCTAGCAGATCGATAAAAACGAAACATATTTTTGTGAAAATCGTAATCTCTTTTACGCTTACTCTATCAAAAATCCTCCGAAGCTACAAACTACTTTTCGCTTACTCTACTATACAATATTATTTCGTTTTTCAAGGTACATATGACGTATTTTTCTCAAGTGTCTCGATCAGTCCCAAGGTTGCATTAATTATATCTTACACTTTATTACAGAATTATAATTATTACATTCTAGATATATATCTCTCCTCGTTTTGGCACTCGTGTCCTATCCTATTTCTGGGCGTCATTACTGTCCCCTTCTACATCATCTACCGTGCTATTGTCGTTCTCTGACATATCCTGAATGTAGGACATACCTTGTATCTCATCCTGCATGACGTCGGTTTCGTTTCGAGTCGCAAAATCTTCCTCGTCCTCTTGCTCGATCTCGTAAGCATTATCTGGATAAATATACTGCGCCACCTCAGCGTTAGAATCCTCGTTATCGATATCTAACACGTTATGCTCTATCAAAATCGGATTACCTTCCGCATCATTAGTCATCATTAACACTGTCCCGTCTAGACTATGTATCGCGTGCACTTGATCTCCACCACCACCACCTCTATCATCCATCACATTTTCGTTCGTGGAATCCTCCTCATAGTCGTCGCCTTCCAAATCGTTGATATTCCTCTTCGTATACTCCTTATCAAACTCCTCGTTCTTCATTACCATCACATCTCTATCTGCGATATCGGAATTACAATCGCGTTCCTCATCCTCGTCCCATGTCACGGGTAAATCGTTGTTATTAGCCGCGAAGAAATTGGAGGCGTTCGACAGTACCACTGTATTCTCTGTATCAGTTTTGATCTCCGTTATTTCACATTCCTCCATTAATTTGTCCATATTCAGCGATACCATCGGACTAAGCTTATGCCTTGTACGATCCATCGTATTGCTGTGTTCCTCGGATTCGTTTTCAGGTAACAAAGGCATTATCGGACTTAACACAGGCGGTCCGTCGTCGTCGTCATCCTCATCATTTTCCTCCTCTTCCTCTTCATCCCCGTCACCTTCAGCGTTGTCTTCACCTTCAGTCCCTCCACTCTCAGCCTCGGCTTCGCTGGTACCCTCACCTTCACTTTCATCTTCATCTTCATCTTCATCTTCATCTTCACCCTCACTCTCACTCTCACTCTCACCTTCACCCTCACCCTCACCCTCACCCTCACCCTCACCCTGACCTTGACCTTGAACTTCGCTTTCATCTTCACCATCATCTCCCTCTTTTTGTTCGTCGTTTTCATCTTCTTCATTATCATTTTCGTTATCATTAGAGAAGTCTACCTCACTCACCGTAGCTGCACTGGATTCCTGGAGACGCAATACCTTAAATTTGTCTACGTTCGCAGATGCACTGGGAATCAATAGATTATTCAAGGTACTCTGTTTAATTCGGTCTCCACCAGTCGCTGCGATAACGGAAGCGGCGTTTTGATCCTCGATGTACTTTCCCGTCACCGGCGAATTCTCTTCGCCGTGTATCCTGAACCTATTGATATCGTTCAATCGCGGCGCTTTCTTCTGCATCGCGCGCATTCCTGCTTCGTCCACATCCGATTCATCGCTTTCGGAATTACACGACTCACTGTCACCGCTCGCCCTGCTCGAGGTTCTTGTGTCCGGCTCAGTCCTTGTATCAGACTCATTTTCGTTTTCGTTCTCCTCTTCCTCTTCCCCTTCCTCTTCCTCTTCCTCCCCTTCTTCTTCTTCTTCTTCTTCTTCTTCTTCTTCTTCTTCTTCTTGGCCTTCATTCTCACTCGAACTGCTATTGCTATCGCTATCCGAGTCATCGCCATCCGAATTGTCTTCTTCGCTATTGTTTTCTTCATTTTGGATGTCTCTACTACCCTCGCCTTCCGATTCGAAATCAGCTTCTTCAACTTCCTCTTCGATGACCGACGTTTCGTCAGCGATTAAACTGCCCTTTTCATCATTGTCGTTTTTCGCGTTATCTTCGATATCCGCCGTTACTGCATGATTCTCAAATTCCGACTTGCCGTTGCAGTTCGTCGCGTGCTCGCCGAGTTTCTCTTCACTCGCGAAACCCTGCTGACATTTCTCGCATCGAAAGTATCCGATATGGATGCTCATATGTAGCAGCAGTTTACTTCTCGCATTGTGATATCTGCCGCATGTCTTGCACGTGAAATTGTTGCCCTCCGGCGATAAAACAGGGGCGTGCTCCGCCTTCAGGTGATCGGCTAGGTCTTGATAGGATTTGCATAGTTTCAAGCATACACCACAGGTAACGGCGGCTTCGGCACGATGAAAGCGAATCAAGTGTTGCCACAAGTGCTTTTTAGCGGGCCACTGTTTGCCGCAGACCTCGCATGTGCACTCAGTATTGGTCGATTCGTCGTACACCTTGCGCGAGTCTTTGCGCGAGCATTTGCCATTACCTGTCGATTTTACCTGCGACAACGGCATGAGATTCGGCACCGGTTTCTGGGCTGACAATTGTAAATTGATGTCCTCGAACAGATTAAAATCGGGAATGTTCAAATTGGATTCGTTCATTAGCGATACTGGTTCTTCTCGCTGAATCTGATTATTATTCTTCAAGTGCGACTCCAAAATCGATGTCGAGATATTATTTGGGACATCAAATCTGCATACCGAGTTTCGTCGCGTGCACGCATTGATGTGATTCCAAAATAAGGTCTTAGTGGAGAACTGCTTTTTGCAATTCTTGCATTCGTAATTGTTTCTGTTTCTCATTCTACGTTTACCATCGCCGTTGTTCTTCTTAAACTTTTTAAACATACGGACGGGATCGGTGTTGTGAACGTTCTGATAATGTTTGGCAAGTGTATCCGAATTGAGAAAGATCTCGGGACACATTTCACAATCGTACGTATCGTTCGGCGATCGTCTGCGTTTGCGGGAATCGCTCGAACTTTCATCGCACATCTCGTCGAATTCAAGATCGTCCGGTTCTTCTTTCACGATAATATCAGGCGTCTCGTAATCTTCCCTCTTCGCACCGATGTCCATTCTATATTCGAAAACGGCTAATTGATCCTTTGGAACGTTATGTACATGTTCGTAGTGATCGCGTATAGCGTTCTCATCCGTGAAAACTGCTAAACATTGTTTGCACGTGAGGAAAACTTTTCCATGACACTTTTTCGTGTGGTCAAAAGCCTTCCACTTGGATGCATACTGCTTGCCACATACCTGACATGTATTCGGATTGGAAAGAACGCTACTGTGTTCCGCTTCGACGTGTTTCTTCAAATCTTTCGGATCCTTCATAGGAATGAGACAAACGCCGCAGGACACACCGATCTCGTTCCGATGTAACGATAGCACGTGCATCTTTAATTTTAATTTATTCTCCACGGTGTCACCGCAGAAATCGCAGACATTCGGATTGCTGTGATATTTGTGATCCTTTCGATGAGACTCGAGATCCTCCTTGGTGCGAAAAAGCTTTTTACAGCTCGGATGATCGCATGTCAAATCTGGGTGATCCATATGATTGACGCGATTGTGCGTCATGATGCCCAGTTTGGACGTAATGGTCTCGTTACACAAATGGCAGGTATATGTGCTGTGGTGATTTTCGATGTGCTTTTGTAGACTTGCACGATCCTTGAATATCCTCTCGCAGGCTCGGCAGCGGGTCAATAGTGCTCCAGGATCCTTACGGTAGTTTTGACAGCCCTTCATATGACGTCGGAGTAGATAGCGCTTATGAAATCCCTTGTTACACTTCTCGCAGTAATGCAGGACACCATCTTCCATATTCAAGGACTTGGAAACAATACAGTTCTGATTATCCTTGCCACCCATCGTGGGCACGTATCTGTGAATCTTCGCGATGTGCGCCGCGAGATGATCCCTCGACGCGCTCGTTTTCGCGCAGTATGGACAAGTCACATCCGCGTGACCCTTGTGTACTCTGTTCACGTGTTTCCATAAATGCGATGTCCTACCATAGTACTTAACGCATAGGTCGCACGGAAAGAGATTGTGCATTACCCGACGATGATTGCGTAAAATATCCAGAGTCGTGAACTTGTGCTCGGGGCATTGTTCGCATTTTAATTTGAAATCTACGGCCCTGTTATTGCCGTGCTCGAGTTTCACCAATTCGTTGGTTGTGTCATTGTGGTTGCTATTATCACATGAGACATCCGCAGCCACCGCCGCTGTCATTTCCAAACCGTGGATCTTTCTATGCCGGGACATCTTGGATTTATTGGAATATGGCCTACCGCAAATATCACAGCTGAAATCACCATTGGTCAGTGGCCAATGTTTCGCCTTTACGTGGGCACTTAACTGCACCACGTCGGAAAACACTTTCAGACAAACGCCGCAGATCAGGGGTACCGTGTCCGCGTGAACACCCATCACGTGTTTCCAGTAATCGACACGAGTAGGCCATAATTTACCGCATATCTCGCACGTATTCGGCGACGGGCCTTGGATCAAATGATGCTGGAGATGATCATTGCGCAGTGATTTTGTGGCGAATATTTTTCCACAGTTTTCCCATTCGCACTAAAACGATAAATAATTAGATCTGAATAAGGATAATAAAGACAGAAAAACACACGATAAAAATCCATCTATCTTTCGAACTCACCTTGATGGAAGATTCGTTACTATGCATATTGTTGATATGCAACCAACGTTCCCATTTACTCGAATGAGAACTACCGCAAATTTCACAAACAAAAAACAAATGATACTGTGCCCTATTACCGTTGCCGTTGATATTCGGAGCGTTTCCACTTCCGGCGGCGTCTCCTAATGGAATTATTTGTTCGGACTGCAACAAGGAAAATCGTTTAATCTCTATGTTATATAACATTATAATATCTCCGCCAAATTTGCTCCGTTATAAGTTCGTTCATTAAAACATTAATTGTACGATTGATTTTACCTTATGCGCATTTCTCTGATGTCGTATAAGATGATCCTCGTTTGGAAAAGATTTGTAACAAATGTAACAATCGACTTTCTCGCCGTCTTCTCCATCAAAATCCATTACTTGTTCATTTACTTCGGTACCGTTTAAATTCTCGTTGTAATAATTACTGTTTAACTGTACAAAAATTGCAGGATCAAACCCAGAATCGATATTGTGTATAGAGACATGAGCTATTAGCTTCTTTCTTGAATCGTGTTGCCTGCCACATATTGTGCAACTGTACCTGCATCAGCATTTTACATTTATTATATTTTATATAATACATATATGTGTATTTTACAAAAGTCCTGGAGCTAATATATTATAAGACAGAAAAGCATGAAAAATTATAATCTAAGCAAATTTATAAGAATTGTATAAAAACAAAGTAGACAATACAAGAGCTTATACCTTCTTTGTTCCGATATTAAAAGCTTGGATTTTCCGTGATACATGTAGAGATGACTCTGGAGTTGTGTATTATCGGAACAAATCTTTAAGCATACTCCACAGGCATATGCAGCAAGTTCCTTATGTGTTGCACGCATATGTAACCATAACGACGCTCTATCATTAAAGTCCCTCGTACAAATCTCACATATAAATACTGTTTCGATTTCTATATTCTCGTGGTTGTTTTTCAAATCTTTCTCATCATTGTCCAAATTTGTCTGTTTAACGTAACGCAAATACATATAACATATCATACAGTAACATATCTTTAATACAATAAAAAAACGGAATAAAAATTTAATTTTACCTCGGGTGATGACGAAAATTCTGGTGGTTCCTTTATATCGTTCTGCTCGTAAACGCTGACATCCATTCGATTCCAATTCTGAGGCATCACAGATGTCTTTAGACACTTGTCACTGTCAATGATAGGAGTAGGATCAATGCCGTGTATTGTCGTAATGTGCCTTATCAATGAAGATTTCAAAACGAAATCCTTCTTGCATAGTATGCAGATAAACGGTTTCTCGGCATCATGCCTGACTTCGTGCAACTTTAGATTGTCCACCGATGTAAAACTTTGCGGACAATATTCGCAATACCACCTTTTTATCTCAGGATTCGTCTCACCTTCTAAATATAACGATCCAAAATTAGGTAGTTTTGTAATCCTATGTGAAATTTTCATTCGTTCTATATATGTAATTTTAATCATTGAAAATTTTACCTATCTTGACCATTTTTCTCGCCTTGCAACTCAACGTTGAACCATCATCATCGTAAATCCTTTTTAAAGTGTCACCTTTAGTCAACGCTTGTTTCAATATAGTCAATTGCGGATTCTTGGCCAGTTTAGCCTCGGCACTCCTAAAGTCTTTGTTCTCGTCGTCAGAGTCTATAATACTCGACATGTCGGACATATCGACTAAACTCTTATTGTTCTGCGCGTCGGTTTGCCCCAATAGATCAGTGCGTTGTTCCTCAATGCATATCTGACGATGCGCGTTGAAATCTGCCAAATCTTTATAAATCATCGGACACGTTTGGCATTGATAACGAGTCTCCGCGCGGGAAAGGGAAACTGATAATTCCGGGGGTGGTGGTAGACCGGCGTGACGCGATTTTATATGCTCGTCGAGGTTGTACCGCGTCGAATATATGCGCGAGCAGTACGCACATGTTACAGCAGGATGTCCCCTAAAGCAAAACGAGCCAAGTATTAATAATTTAGGAATGTTAAAAACGTCCACCTAAATTAAGCTACTAAAATGATGAAATATAAATAAACTATTAGAAATTATGCAATGGCACTGGATCATCTGGTGCTTGAGAAATTCTTAGCTTTGAAAGAAAAAAAAAAAAGAAAAAAGAAAGAAAGAAAAATTAGCTTAAAAAAACAACTCATCTTATTTTCCTTAAGTAGAGCATTTTTAACCAAGAACGTTAACGGTACCTTATCAGCAGACTCATATTGTATTACAATGACTAATTTATATGTAAAATATAGCTCTACATAAGTTTGTTGAAGTTCCCGCTCACCGATGTGTCGTAGAAACGTGTCCCCAGCGATGCTTCGCGGTAGAATACGACTTATGACAGAGATCGCATTGATACGGTCGCTGATACGAAGTATGATCGTCAGTAATAACCCTTTCACCGATCACATCACCCTCACCGACGTGAATTCTCGCGTGCAACGATAGATGACCCTTGGAGCTAAATGCCTTGTTGCATAGAGAACATACATAGACCTCGTGCTGCTGCGAAGTAGGTGGAATGACCGTCGCGGCTTCTTGTTGACCAGTCGCGGCACTCGTATTATTTGCACCGTATTCCTCCTCGTTTTCTTCAGTTACCATCGGCGTCATTTCTAAAAAGTCGCTAGGATTCGTCTCCATGTCCATCTCGTATTCGTATTCCGACCGTCGATCCTCCGTCGAATCATCGAGCACTTTGTATCGAAATAACATATGCGTAAGCGACAACTTAAAGATAAAACGACAACTACAAAATAAAAAGGAAAAAGAAACTTTTTTTCGAGATGAGTGTGGAGGACACATACCTTCGTCCGTACCTTCGCTCGCATCGAGAATCTCTTCGATCTCTGGATCGGCCTCTCCGTCTGAATTCAATCTCGGTGGTGTACCTAATGCGGCGTTCGGATTGACCACGGGTGCCTCCGGGATAAGTATTGGCATATTTTCTTTTCCCTTGAGAAGCTCCGTATGCATCTCGCTGCACTGCGCGCTATCATTTGCACCGTCATCGTTCACCTACGACACATATGCACGCAATGTATTTTTTTTTACACACACACACACACACACACACACACACACACACACACACACACACACACACACACACACACACACACATATATATATATATATATATATATATATATATATAAACAATGAATCTCTGATTTACAATATTTAATGACACATTCCCCGCTCTCTCGTTTGAATCGGATATAGCGATATGTGCGATATGAAAATTATCCCTAGAAATTATACTTTTTGCTCGAATTCTCGTATAGAAAATCATTAAAAATAACAGTCTATAGAAATATGATTATTTGATTACATAAATATCATTTATACTCTAATTTTTAAACTGGAAAAAGTTTTTAAAATATAGATCCAATTATATTACTGACGTGAGAAGAGAAAATATAGCGATTGGTATTATTTAATATTATTGCGCGAGTATGTTTCAATTCACTCGATATTTTTCTGTCAAGTGCATAAATCAAAGATTAAGAATGTTTCAACATCGGATACTTACGCCTTCCTTGGGTCTATTTCTTTCCAACCAAGCAGATGCGTTCACGCATGCGGTTCTGAAGTCGTAAAAATTTTCCAAATTATACATGCATCGATAACACAGGACTTTCGGCAAACGATCATCTTCCTCTATCTGAAACACATGAAATTTTGACGCTTTCATAAAGAATGTATCGACGATTTTACATTAGTATAGCGCGATTAATAATATAATTTCTACCTCTGTCTTTCGTCAATGTATATTGGCAAATACTTAATTAGAAATAATCGCTAAATTCATCGATAGTTCGATAATATAGCAGCAATAATAACAATGTGAAAATTAAATTAGATATTTAACTAACTTTAATTAACATATTGATTTAACCAACGTTTCGTAATCGTTTGTCATTCATAGTTAATTCTAGAATAATGCCTTCAATAATATATTATATATTCAGATGATGGAAAAAAATTGTATATAATTGTATTTATTACTTTTATATATTACTTTTTATATTATTATTTTGTTGTTACAACATATATCCTGGCTCTCTATATTATGGATTAAAATAAAATAAAATTTTAATTTATATCATGAGTCGTTATCATAATAAATCTATTGTAAACAGATGTTAATATTATATTTACTGCCATTTCAATTATCTTTTACGTTGTTAAAAACTAGTAAATCCCTCGTAAAATATTCGCGCCTCTATCATCTCGTTATTAAAATGCATGTCGCATGTTACATTCGTCACAGACGAGAATTTCGTAACAATCAATCTCAATGAATACAATCTGCAATTCTAAGATGTAAGTAGCAGACTCTTCAGAAATTTACCGAAAACTTGTCAATCGGAGAAACAAAACGCTTTTTATTAATCCTCAACTGGTTTAGCAAAGATTAAAATTTTTATTACAAAATATCAATCTCTAAGAGATTCAACGATAATATTTGCAATTTTTTTCTTTTTTTTAATTATATTGCATGCATATTTAAACTTTGCACAGAAAATATAAATAATTGGTAATTCATATATTAATGTCATATATTTCATAGAATAATAGTAACGTATCTTTGAGAAGATTGCGTATTTTGTCACATGTATTATATATTTCACAAAATAATAGCAATACATCTTAAAGATTGCACGTTTCGTAATAAAGTATCTTTTATCTTTTTAGTTTCTCATCTATCGACACGTGGGTTTAAATAAACGTTCCTTATGAAATTAATAAAACGATAAATCAGTACGGCATAGGGATGGATATTTTATTAAACCTTTAGAGAGAGGATAGCATCTCTTTCGGGCAACAGGGATAGTACACGTGATCATGGAAATATCAAAGGGCACGAGAATATCCACCGGAACGTGCGTCGTACGTTATACGTTAGCGAGTCAATTTACGAGATGAGTTGACCCAGTGACAGCGATAACGTTGCGACTATGGCCGGAGTCTCGTGGAGGAAGAGTCAAGTAAACGATGTTTGCCGTGGCGACAAACAAAATGTCGCCGGTGCGTCGTGCGACGAGGCGTCCCTCCTTGCGTCGGATCGACCTCGTCGTCCTCGATAAGCAATGGCCACTGGGTGGAATTCATCACCGAGGACACTACTCGGCGAGCGAGGGAATGCGATGGCCGACGGCGATGACGGCGGCGGTGGGAAGGAAACCTTCACCCAGTAACGCCCCGTTGATGCCGAACAAGTCGTCCGTGAATCTCTCTCTTTTTCTCCATTCGTTTCTCTCTCTCTCTCTTTCTCTCTTTCGTCTCGGAACAATGAGATCGAGGACGAGTCGTGCAGGGCCACGAAACGCTGAGGGAAGTGACTCAGAAACATAAATGAAATCGAGAGAGAGAGAGAGAGAGAGAGAGAGAGAGAATGAGGGACGCTACGAGAGACAAAGAGATCAAGAGAGGTAGAAGAGAGAAAAAAGTAGAGCAAAAGCGAGTTCTATGAGGAACGGGATAACATCGCGAACAAAGATACTCACCTTGAACGGCAGGCATGTCTGAATTTTGTCAACGAGCTGCCGGTTTCTGCCTTCCTGGCCGAATATGTGCATGCTAACGTTGTCGTAAGAGGCACACAGGCGACAGAGATCATGATAAGATTTTCTTCGCTCTATCGGCATCGCCATCGTGTCCTTCGTTGTAGCCGCCAACGTTGATGTCGACGTCGATGTCGGCGTCGTCGTTGTCGATATCGTCGCCATCGTAATTCCGCCACTCTCGACAAAATTCGCGTCCCTCGCTGTCTCTTTCTTTCTCCTTCACGCTCCCTGTTTCCGTTGTAACAGTGTCGCCGTCGGCGTCGATGGCGAGACTACGGGGAGTGACGCGCCACAACGTTGCAATGTTTCACTATCCTCCCAGCAGGACGGATGGATGGAAAGTATGATGGACGACAACGACAACGTAATCTCGCGGTCGTACCGCTGCCCGGGACGAACTGGCAGACTCCGAGCTCGCTCGCTCACTCGCTCGCTCGCTCGCTCTCTTTCTCTCTCTCTCTCTCCCACCGATAAGGCCCACACCTCGTTGCCCCTTCGTCTTCGTCTAGCTACCTACCTACGTACCTACGTTCGCTCGACTACCTGCCTGCCTGCCTCACCAACCACTGTTGGCCTAGGCTACGCATCGAGCTTATTCTTCCGCTCCTCGGACCGCATCTTTCGTGACGCCACCGCTGTCGCCGCCCGTGATGCACGGCTCGCTGCGATATCGCTCTACCCGGGACGGACAGTGCGCTGCACCACACTGTACCATACCACAGTGTACCGTACCGTACCGTACCGTACCGCACCACACCGCACCGCACCGCACCGCACCGCACCGCACTGCACCGCACCGCACCGCACCACAACGCGTCGCACTCTGCCGCACCACAATGTACCGCACCACACTGGTCAGTTCGCTGTCAGGTCGTCGTAACTAACAGCGCACGTTGCCGTAGATACCACCGAGAGGGCTTCTCTCCGCTCGCTTCACACTCGTCGTTGCAGCCGCACCACATCTGATGCCCGCTGCTGCTTCCTGGCGATCTCCGTGACAGTGAAAGCTCCGGGTGCCGCCATCTTGTATACAGACACTTGTTTCGTAGCCGCCGGTGCAGCCGTCTACAACGCGGTGCAATGTTGCTGCGGATATAGCGACAACGAAGACGGCGCATTGGTTAGCGTGTTTCTGGAAATTATGTTACCGCCCGTAACGAAGAAAAGAAAAAACCGGAGCGAAATCGAGTGCACGTGATACGCGCTTATCTTATAGGCGGACGCACATCCACGTGGTCCGATAGAGCGTCATTGATTGGCCATCGCCGTCCGCGCGGATCGATCATTGGTCACCGTATGTGATGTGTGTCGTGTGTATAGGTGTGGGGTGCATCGAGTCAATAAAGTTATACAATTTTAAATGATAGAGAGAAAGAATAACCATTATTCAAAAATTGTAAAAAAAAAGAAAATTTGTTCTTCCTAAAATGTACGTCTTGTAAAAAAACTATTTACAATATAGTGATAAAGTTATATGTGCAAGAAGATAAACCTGGCATGCCCCATACTTTTCTTTCATATGGCTACGAAAAAAAAGGAACGGAATTGAAACGGAATTAATGGGCACGTTCAGCAGGATAAATCGCTTAGTAGCAATCAAATGTGATTGGTTCTTATTTTTAGAGCCAATAAATCAATGACTACATTTACACGTCACCCTTAATCGGGTTTAATAACATCCGTCGTTTTAAAACTGACCAATCACGATTATTCCTCTGAGAATGGAATGACTGTGATTGGCCAGTTTTAGAAAAAGATGTTATTAAATCCGATTAAGGGTGACATGTAAACGTAGTCATGATCTTAGTTTACACCGTATTACTTTAAAGGCCCTCACACATAAATTGACATAGCTGCATATGCATAGCATAAGATCGTCTGGACCAATGAGCATCGAACATAAAATCGCCATATTGATTTATTTAGCATGCTCATTGGTCTAGATGACCTTATGCTATGCATATGCAGCTATGTCAATTTGTGTGTACGGGCTTTAAGGACTATGACATGACCCAAGTCCACTAAACTATATACCATACCGGAACGCGCACGGCTCTGCTGATTGGCGGCCAGAAATATGGGACTGCGAGAGTTATCGACTCCTCAGGCCTTTTCTTGGCTATGGTCGGGAAGACGCTAGACATGCTTCGAAGCATTAAATCAACCAATCAAAATAAATAAATCTTCACTCTTTTGGTCCTGATTGGTCAATCAAACGCTTCGAAGCATTTATAGTGTCTTCCCGACCGCAGCCCTTGTCTATCTAACTACATCGACTACGTGACAGATGTACTATCCATTCTAAAACCATTATCATAGTTTGATGTACAGTTTTTTAAGATACACTTTACTATTTTTCATATTTATTTTAATTCTCTGCTCCTTAACATTTTCAACCATCTAGCACAGAAATAAATATTTGCGTGGTATTAAAGATCGCGTGTGACTTGGTGCGACTGCATGGCAGGACGATGTTTTCAGCACTGAACTATATACCATACTGGATGCGCACGGCTATGCCCCCACCACTACTACCGCGGCCACTAAGGCCCATTCTACAATAAGTCGTATGTCGTTAGTAGTAAGCAAATTAACCAATCACAGTCGAATATTTTCGGAATAATTGATTGTGGTTGGTCAATTTGCTTACGACTAACGATATACGACTTATTGAAGAACAGGTGTAAAGTGAGGAGCACACACTTTTGCATAAATGCATAATTATAAGCATAAGGAATTTGATTGGTCCATTTCCTTATGCATAAGGAAATTGTGCAGTGGTTTTCAGTCCTAGTTTACGGTAAAAAGAGACAGTTCTGAAAAGCTGCAGCTATCTTTTAGTGGCAGCGGTAGTAGTGATGGGGGCATAGCCGTGTGCGTTGCAGTATGGTATATAGGCTTCGGTCGAAAAGACACTAGAAATGCTTCAAAGCGTTTGATTGACCAATCAGGGCAAAGAGAGTAAAGATTTCTTTATTCTAATTGGTTAATGCAATGCTTTGAAGCATCTCTAGCATTTTCTCGACCGCAGCCACTGTATTATACTGTTATACCAACCTTATTGCTAGATTCGGATTTGCTTTTTAACAGTTAAGTCTGTGGCATACGGTACGATTTTGCGTACTAGATCGCATGCGAGACATTTTGCTAGCAATTATAATGGCTATGCAACTTGAAATATTATGTGCTGCGTGTGGCTGTGCGTGCTAGCATGCTAATTTTTGGTAATAGGTTCGGTGCTATATTTCACTATGATTTTGTTGCTAGCTGCAGACGATATTACCACAAAAACGCAAAAAATAAAAATAATAATAAATATAAAGACAAAAGTTATATGTATATATATATATATATATATATATATATATATATATATATATACACATAAGCAATTATGTATTTTATTTATAATTATGATAATATTAATTGAATATGTATAAAATTAATTAAAAATAACAGATTTCCTAACCTAATAAATAACCACAATAAATATCCTGAATCGTATCTTGACTAGATAAGCAATCATTGGCTATTATCTAGAGGATTTTTAGAATCTCGAAGAATTTTGTTGAAATCACTAGAAATCTTATAACTAAAATATTAATCTAATACGTAAAGGTGGGTATACACTTAGCGAACGAACACCAAACGAACAGCGAATGCGAAACGTTTTGAACGTTTTTCTCGCACGAATTGTCTTTGATGTACCGCTTCATGAGGGAATCGAGCCGAATGCGAATCGAACGTTCTGTTCGCATTCGCTTTGGCGTATATATCTGCTGAATAATAATAACGAACGTTTGCATTCGCTGTTCGTTCGGTGTTCGTTCGCTAAGTGTATACCCACCTTAAGATAATCTGCACGCAGCACGCGTGAAGCCAAAACTAGTAACACTCTTATGATTGGAACATGTAGAATACTTCACTAAACAGCACGCAATGAATTAATTAACAAAATCAGTACGAAAAACCGTACCGTGAGGCTTTATATTTATTGACATTATCCTCGAAATATTTATATAGATGCTGTTAATTGAGTATAGTCTTTATTACGATTCAATTATGAGAAGTAATAATTTTCGTTAATGGAACTGATGTTAATAGCAATGTAATATCATATTTCGTTTATTAAATTTTAGTTAGTAAATAATAATTTATTTTTCATTTCTTTTCTCTTTCTCTTTGTTTATTTTTTATAAGTTGAACATTTAACTTAGTATTTTTGATTATTCCAAATTACATAAAAATAAATAGATCTTGCTTTGTACATACTTAAAAATGATATAGTTGTTTACTAGAAATAACGTAGATATATTATGTATTTCACTGTATGTAATTTGTTTATAATAGGTATCTACGATCTACGGTGATTCGTTCATTAGACTGATTAGATAAATTATTAGCAGCTGGTGCAAAATTTGAAATAACCATAAAAAGAATTTTTACATTGCAAGGTAGAGAAATTGATGATATCAAGCTAATTAGGCAAAATGGTTATTTATTTCATTATTTTTTTGTTATTAAGATTTTATATATACTAACTTAAGTTATTTATAATACAAATATGTGCCAGACCTTCTTTTTGTAGCAGATATATATTATGTATGTTTATTTTAAAATATTTGACATCATTTTCACATCTTCATATATACACAGATAGACATAAATTATTAAATAATAAATCCAATTTTTTTTTACAGAGATATATTCTATATGTTTCAAGTGGAGGAAATTTTATGCAGATAAACAAGATACGTAGTCATAATTAATTAAGAAGATTTAGAAATTCAGAATGAATTACACTAAATGTCAGTAGGAAATATTTTACTACAACTAGAGACACTAACAAACAAAGAGCCTATGTATAGCCTATATATAGTACGTTAGCAAGGTACTTTATCTTTTTGATATTATTACTTAATTATTATCATAAACTTATATATTGTTTTTATTTTAAATGTTTAAAAAGTTAGCATTTTTCTTTATGTGTGCTTTTTAATTCCTTTGTATTACTGCAATATCAATTTTCTCTCTGTTTCGTATACTCATATATAAGGTGTCTGATAATCTCCCCACTCATTAAAACCAAGTTTACAATATCTACAATATATTTATTGAAGTAACTACATAACACTTAAATTGTTTAAGGAAAAACATGACAGAATAAGCATTGGAAAGGGTGAGTATAGTTATTGAGACATACTTTTTGATATTTTTAATCCTTTTATTGATTACATTATGTATATTTTAAAGATATAATTATACATAAAATTTTGCTAAGTTATAACAATATACAATATTTTATACATACAAAAAATTTTTGCTTTATTTTATAACAATGAGTTATATCCCCATCTTCAAGCAAGTACGTTTCAAACTTAGCCTAATTATCTGATTGACTGATTGAAACCGATGCTAAAAATCATTGTTCTTATTTTTATTTTACTTGTTATTGTTATCTTGCTTTCAACTTCTTTTAACAAGTTATTCTAAAAATTTATAAGACAGCTCTTATAAAAGTTCACTCTCTTTTTTATTTTACATAGAAATTATTATTTATTTTATAATATGCTATATATATTATTAAATTAAGGATGTTATACATTTGTTACGCTAAGAATTATTTTAAAATTAAGATAATCTGCAATAAAAAAAATTGCATTTAAAAAACTACATGTATGAATATAACCCTAACAACACACCTTCTCTGGAGGATATCCAGAGAATATTTAGAGGATATTAAACATCCTCTGGATAACCCCTGGATGGTCTCTGAATATCCTCTGGACATGTGTGTTGTTAGGGAACTATTGTTAAAAGTATTAAAAAAGAAGAATCCATATACAAAAATAATTAAATTCATAATTTCTAGAAATGTGAGTCTGTTTGATTTAAATAATTGTTACCAAAGTAATCTCTGACATAATTCTACTATAGTTTTCTGCAAAATGCATAGTTCCTATATATGTTATTCTTCTTCTTGTTATTATTATTATTACTATTTATTATTATTATTATTATTATTTTTTTTTTTTTTGGGAGGATGAAATTGTACGTAAAGCATTTTTAAAATCGATGTCGATAAGAAATGTTTTATTAAGAACTTCGTCATTAAAAAAAAAATTGTCCTAAAGTAATATTTTTTTTTTTTTAAATTGAAATTATACTGTCAAAATAGATGATAAATATATAAAAATAGAAATAACAAATGTTTTATAGTTGTATTAAAATAATATAATAATAATGTTCTACAATATAGAATGTTTACAGAAACTACAAATGTTGAGCAAGCAGTATAGTATGCAAGATCACCATGGAGTATATTTAATTGACAGAAGTTTTACATATTTTGAAACATTATTAAATTATTTGAGACATAATAAAATAATTGAATCAAATAATTCTTGA